>NC_090726.1:56114259-56126759 GCF_036898095.1 Palaemon carinicauda | reverse complement strand
CTGGGTTGGTCCAGATGACCAATTCTGGTGAAGTATAGATATGAACTGACTAAATTATCGATATCACAGATATCGTATGCTTAGTTTACTTTAGACACGTCACAAACTCGGAAGACACCTGCACCCGGTGACGTCACAAACTTTCACACGCTGAGACAATGTGTTGACGTTTAAGAAGAATATCAATTGGCTGAGGTTTGCATAGGTTTGCATTGTATGTCCTGTTTACGATTTGAATGACTACAGCAAATCCCAGGGTTAGCTCCTCCAACCAACATGACATATTACGTCATTTGTTTTAAACATGTAATATTAACTATTCTAATCATTACATTAGCTCGGCCAGCTATCTCAATTTTTTTACAAAAATTTAACAACAAGCCAAAACATGGTTATTAGGTGTGACTGGACATACGTATTATTCTTTGTTTAACTTTAGCCATAATCAACCGAGGACGAATGTCCAAATAGGCACATTGAAAAATAATAACAATAATGCATACAAAAAAGATATTACCAAAGCAAAAAGAAAAATGCATTATAAAACCAAGATCATATATATGGTACATTGCTAGCAAATGATTATATGGTACCAAAAAAAAACTTCTGACTTACATATAATTCGGTAACTTGATAAAGAATAATTGTTACCTTTGTCAGAAACAAAATACTCAATTTTTAGTGCACAAACACGAATTCCTGGTACGTACACGTACCACGGTTTCGTACACACATATATATATATATATATATATATATATATATATATATATATATATATATATATATATATATATATATATATATATATATATACATATATATTTATATATAGGGCTGATATATTTTATTAGATGCCCATAGATTCTGTTATATATTTTATTTTTTTTTTCTGTTTTCTTTTTTAACATTCCGGCTTATATATTTTTATTAGATGCCGAGAGAAAAATGATTTATATCCTTTTTTATTTTATTTTATTTTTTTTTTAAATGTTGTTTTAAATGTATTTTTAACAATGCAAATGTAGAAAATTTCTTTAATTACATATTACTAGCGTACTAATCAGCTTTTCATACAAACTCGTCCCTACAAATACTCCTTTAGCGAATGAGGTAGCCACTCAAACAGCTTTGAACTGAATCAAATAGGGCGTATTGTCGGGGCTAGGCAACTCATTCCTTTTTAGCTGCTTGCTGTGCCGTAACCTACACCAAACAAGGATGTTGACGGCAATAAATATCACCACCGTGATACACAAACCAGCCAGTAGTATGGAGTGAAGAATTTCCTTATTAGTCGGTGACAGGTGGTCCTTTTCGGTAAGTTTCATCAACCGCTTTGCCACATGTCCGTTGTACGGGAGAGGAAGTGCTGGCATTGTAGAGGTCCACGTGAAGTTCGCGAAGTAGGCTCGTTCTCTGATGATTGTCCGTAGACCAGTCACCATGGAATTCGGGGAAGCCCCGACACAACCATCTGCTGCGACGAAGATATTGGTGAAGGACGTGGATCCGTCAGGGCATGATACATTGAAGCCGTCCTTGCCGTATCGTATCCACGAGCCATTATTCAGTCTGCAATTGAACTCATTATTGTCAAAGGGATAAAGATTATCCTGACAATTTTCACTTGTATAG
This sequence comes from Palaemon carinicauda, assembly GCF_036898095.1. NCBI lineage: Eukaryota > Metazoa > Arthropoda > Malacostraca > Decapoda > Palaemonidae > Palaemon > Palaemon carinicauda. The sequence goes on along the minus strand of NC_090726.1, from coordinate 56,125,121 downwards.
GAGAGAGCACCGTCTAGCACTATACCTAACTCGCATGAATCCGTTAAGTTTTTATGGAATTCAAATGAGTCAGCTGTACATATTTTTCTATCCATTGCGTCTGAACAGTGAGTTAATTGATTTAAGTCTTTAATGACCGTATATGTTTCCTTGTCTGGGGAAATCAATACGTGTCCTGTCAAACTGGATATTACTGGATTTGAGTGATTCGTCATGAAAGTCGGAAATGGTGATATCCTGTAAGATTGCCAGGCATCAGAAGAATCAAAGGGAATTGTAATCCTAATTTTGTTATTATCTACGTTTACTGTAATTAGGCTGTAATAAAATTCTAACCTATGTTCGTCTAACAAAGGAACATAGCCTAGTTTATCCCTTCCGTTCTTCAGAATTAATTTCAAGTAACTTATAGGCAACAAATGGGGCGACAATACACCTTTAGTTGCTAACGTGATAGCTTCTACATAATCCTTGGATTTCTCAATGAAATGTGTAATTCTGTTATGTATGTGATCTATCTTTGAATCATAATACGTTAATGTTGCCAACAAATCCTGTACTTCCATAATTTGAACGATATTATCTGAATGTTCATTTAATAAATCCATAATTTTATTGATTGAAGCTAACTGATTCCTTAGTTCTGACATAATCAATTCATCTTTATGAGTCAAGAACTCAATTTTCTTATTTTGATTACTAATTTTAAGACGATTGGAAATTCCTAAACCTAAACTTGCAACAGACCCAAAGATGCTTAATGCAGCATAAATAAACGGATTCCGTCTTTCTTTATGTTCGTGTCCTACAGTCCACATCAAAAGGTCATAAGCCAAAGATCCTGTCTCACCAGTCTTATTTTTCAAGTCATCAGATAGCATCTCTGCAACTTTTAATGTTGATCCAAGCAAACTCTTTGTAGTCAAATGAAAATGTCTTCTATGCAACTCATCCAATGAAGCAAAAAACCTTGAAATGGCGGTTCTTAAGCTAATGACATCATTCTCTTGAAGAAAAATTGCTTGCATATTCACTTCTACAATTACGTTGGTCGATGTAATAAAAGTGTCTTCTTGTCTTTCAACTATATTGCCATATTTAAAATATATATTTTTAGTCTTAGAGCTCATCCCATAAGCGAAAAATGTCTGAGCGAACAATATCACTCCCAACAACAAAAAATTCATCTTGGAAACCTGTAACGGGAAAAAATATATGTAATTACTCCTGTATTAAAAAGAAAACTTTTAATCACATAAAACAGAATAAAATTTTCCCTCACTTCTTTTCCTCTCTTTTCTTTTTAATTTCTTATGTGAGCCAATGGTACTATTCTCTCATCCGTGGGTTGGGATACGTTTTGAACTCTAAACCTATTGGCCATTAATGTTTCCAAAATGTTAAATGGGCCTTCAAACTTAGGTGTTAGTTTATAGTTGAGCCCTTTTCTGACATTGATTTGAATATAGATGTTATCACCCATGGTATATGTTTTAGTTGGTTTCGCTATTTTATCATGATTCCTTTTCATTATGATTTGTGATTCTTCTAAATTCTTTCGAAGGATATCATATCGACTTATACTTGCATTTATACATTCTTTTAAAGGATTTGATAGATTAGTTGTAGGCGTTAATACATGGAAAGGTGTTCTAACTGGGGTACCATACAATGCTTCATGCGGTGACATTTTAATTGATATATGATATGAATGATTCAGAGTACTCAGTGCCGCCGGTATTGCAATATCCCAGTTGGGGTCTGATCCCCCTAGTGTTACCCTCGATATATTTAATATCTTCCTATTTGCTCTTTCCACTAGCCCATTCGACTCTGGGTGATATATCATGGTATTTTGAGGAATTCACACAATGAGGTAAGAAAGTGATTATTAAATTCACCACCCGAGTCTGAGATTATCATGTGTGGAATTCCATGTTTACAAATGTAACACTCGTAAAACTTCCTAGCGCATTCAATCGCAGTTTTAGTTTTAAGCGCTATTAGTTCTGTATATCGCGTTAAAGCATCTATAATTACTAAGAGGTGCTTATTTCCTCTGTCTGACTCGTAAAATCCTGTTAACAAATCTAAATGTATTCTTTCAAAGGGTTGATTGGGCACAGGATAAGCTCCTAGGCTGACAGGTGTTTTCGTATGCCCTTTGTTTTCCTGACATGTGCGACAATTAGCTATGTGTCTTTTTATATCTGTAAGCATTGTATGCCAATAAAACAATGATTTGGCTTTCTGTGACATTAATGAGAACCCAGGGTGTCCATATAATGGATTTGAATGCAACCAATTCAGGACAGTGGAAATAAGTGAGATTGGTACTACTACCTGGTCGTTAGTTACATGTGGTGTATTGCGGGTTTTCCTTGTCACAGTCCTACACAGAATATTATCTTTGATTATATAATTCTGCTGCTTATACTTTATATATTCCTTTTCTTTATGATTGCCTTTCAAAGCATTTATAATTGTTTCTATTTTCTGATCTTTTCTTTGCTCAGTCTGTAACAATTCAGCGCTCCAGCCTAAATCTTCTTGTTCAGATATTGTTTTTACAATAGGCATGGATGTTGATATATCTATTAATTCAGCTAAAGGCTCCGTACAAGATGACACGGGGTTGCGTGATAATGCATCCGCAATGATATTTGCTTTCCCAGGTAAATACCCGATTCTTGCGCCAAAATCTTGAATGATCAAATGCCACCGAGTTCGTTTAGGGCTGTGGTTGAAGCCTTTAAAAAACTCTGTTAGTGGTTTATGGTCAGTAAGAACCTTAACGGGATTACCGTAAATTATGAACTTAAAATGCACTAGCGAATTAACAATAGCTAGTCCTTCCTCGTCTATTACTGCATACTTACTTTCGGAAGTTCTCAATTTTCAAGAATAGAAAGCTATCGGGAAAAACTGTTTATCATATTGCTGAAGCAATACCCCTCCTACTCCTAAGTCTGAGGCGTCTGTTGCAATGAAGAATTCCTTACCGAAGTCAGGAAATTTTAAGATAGGAGAACTACACAGTTCATCTTTCAAAGTATTAAACGCCTGTTGATGTTGCTCAGACCATATGAAATCTACGCCCTTCTTCGTAAGATCAGTTAAAGGAGCGGCTATTATTGAATAGTTGAGTATAAAACGCCTGTAATATCCACTACAACCCAGAAATTGCTGTATTCCCTTGACATTAGTAGGTATGGGAAAATTACGTATAGCCGACACCTTATCATGGACTACTTTAAGACCTTGGCTTGACACCATGAAACCCAAATATATTAATTCTGTTTTGAAAAATTCACACTTACTAATATTTACCCTTAAGTTATGTTGTCTTAATCTCTGTAGTACTAGTTCTAACTTACGTAGATGTTCTGTTGGAAAAGATTACAAGATCATCCATATAGGCATGCAATATATCCCCTAACAAGTCTCCAAACACTATGTTAATCATTCTTGTAAATGTTATAGGAGCACAACGTAAACCAAAAGGCATCCGTAAAAATTCATAATGTCCCCTGGCTGTGCTGAAGGCTGTGTATGGGATACTATCTTCTTCTAATGATATCTGGTGAAAGCCTTTAAGTAAGTCCAAACTGGTAAAATATTTATTCTGACCTAACAAAGACAAAATATCGTCAGTACATGGCACTGGGAATCGATCAGGGATCGTTTCCTCGTTTAGACGACGAAAGTCGACGCAGATACGCCATGTTCGATCTTTTTTCGGTACAACTATTAAAGGAAAATTATAAGGGCTGTTTGATTTTCTAATGACTCCTTCCTCTAACATTTTACCTACTTCATCATTGAACGCATTCTGGAATTTCATAGGGAGTCTGTACGAGGGTACATATATAATTTTCCTTTAACCTTATTTGATGCTCGATCACATCTCTTTTTCCTAAGGATCCATCCGTAGTGGAAAAGATATCTTGATATTTAGTTAAAAGTTCAAAAATTTTCTGCTGAATTTCTTCGTCTTGAATGTCCTTACTGATTTTATTTTTAATAGATCGCAAAAGGGATTCATCCGCAACTGATTGAGAGTGATTGATTTCAGCAACGGTAAGAATACAATGTTTATAAACTTCTACATCCAAGATATGTTGATTTTTGTGAATTACTAAAGTGTTATTTAAATGATTACAGACTTCGATATTACATTGCTGATGTGAGCCTACTGTATAAATAGCTTGTGTGACAGACAATCCGTTAGTTTTCAAAGTATCGGAAAGGATTAATATTTCAGATCCCGGTAGTGTTTTCTTTATTTGCACTATTAAATTCGAAGGTATGTTTGGTTCGATAGATTGCGTGCAAGATGATATTACGGGTGAACGAGAATTCTGCTGGGTCGCGTATATTATTTCTTTATTAGTGAGACAAGTTATTGGTTCTTCAACGTACGTTACGGTTACATTTGTCGTCTCCTTTTTATCCAAAACTGATTTTAAGGTATTAGAAGACTTATAGAATTTCCCTTTGATATACACGCCGTGCTTGGCAGGAGCTAAGATAATGTTTTGATTTCCCATAGATGGGTATCCTATAATTACAGCTGGATACATATTAATGTTTTTTACAACAACAAATGTATCGGCAAACGTGCGATTACCGACTCTGAACTGAATATGAGTTATGCCTATGACGTTTAATTCATTATTTCCTATACCTGAAAGTCTAATTCCTGATTTTTCAATCGGAAAGTTCGAAAACAACAAATGATGCGTCTTCAAATCCATAATATTACGTGGACTACCAGAGTCAAAAAATAACGTAAAGGATTTGCGTTCTAAATTTACAGCATATAAGGTTGGCTGTAACTCATTTTGGCTTATTATTGTATGAATTCGTTGCAAATCTACGGGAGCATGCACTGTTTTACTTAATTCGGCCGTGTGTTTCATAGGAAAATCTATTGTCTCACAATTATCTGATAAAACATTAAATTGATTATTCAATACTATTGATGTTGACATGAATGACCTTGACCCAACATCACTCTCTTCCTCTCTAGAGTTAACTATGTGGTATTTGCTTTGCTCTGCACATTCTGAAAATTAGTCTGACCTTGCGAGGTCTGGTTTGACGGCCCAGGCTCAGCGATATTTGAAGAAGTGTTTGTTTGTTTCGGACTCTGAACCGCATTGACATTTGGTTGTTTCTTGTTATTGTTAAAATGAGGATTTTTCTTTTTATTTCCATATGGAACTGACTGTGGAATTGACTGTGTATTTCTGGGATATTGTTGCGTCTTACGCGAGTAACATTGACTATAAGAATGTGTTGCAGTGTTGTGAATTGAGCAAAATTTCGTTCTACAGTCTGCGCTTATGTGACCTTGACGTTTGCAGTTATAACACGTCAATCCCGCTACTGGACTGTTAACTAAGTTCACTGTTTGTGGTTTTTTTTCATTCTTTACAAAAACTTGAGTTAACACGGGATTGAGATCTGGACACTTGGACATGTGTTTCTTTATCTGTTTATAGACATCCAATTCCGTACTTGCAGGCGTTAACTTCTTATCAAAACACCGCACTAAAGCTTCAGGCAACATAAGTGTCATGCAAGTTAAATACATTAATCGTAAAAAATCTTTCACGGAGATGTTATCGTTAGTAACCCAAGTAGAATTACCTAAAATGTCCTGATATTCGTTAAGCCTATCAGCTATGAGAGCTGCTCTCTCAATAACATTAAGCCGATTCATAGTGGCTTGATTAAGTGTATTTCATAACGTTAACACTACATCCAAGGCTTCCTCACCCCCATAGATCGCGCGTAACCTAACTTTGAAATCATCCCAAGTAACTGCTTGAAATTAAACACCTCTTAAATACGCACTCGCATCCCCCTTAGAAAAATCTATAAAACTTTTAGCTTCTTGTAATTGTACAAAAGGATCTAAGATTTGTTTGGCATTTAAATGGCCATCAACGGATGAAATCCATGACTCCACATTTTGTGGCAAGAACTTGTTGACCCGACCTTGAGAAGGAAGGATTGCTGACCTGGCATTTACAAGCGTCACAATTGGAGGAGGATTAGCCTGGCCTACACCACTAGGTCCAGGGGTAGGGCTGGCTGGAGGAGCCATGACTGCTGTATTTTTTTTTCTATCTCTTTGACCCCTTGCAATTCTATCAAAATATCTATATGAGTACAGACGCCCACTGCGTAAACGCATATGTATAATAAAATTCCCCCAACAATGTTACTAATCACAAAACATTTCCCCGAGAATTTCTGAAAGAAAAAGGAATTAGCACAAAGAAAGAAAAATTCTAAATGAGAATTCGGAATTTCCTATAACAAAGTTTAGCAATTCACTCACCCCAGCAATAATCGACTAAGGACTTGTGATAACTACACTTCACTGCCCAAACTGGAATGAATTCAAAATATCTGTACTTAGCTTATATATGAAGTCGACACGTCCTCTCTCTCTCTCTCTCTCTCTCTCTCTTGATGTTTTGTTAGCGATGTCTCGTTCTAGTTTCTTGTTGAATGTAGTTCTTCCTGGATATGTTTTTCAATTGTTGAACGCCAGTCCTTGGGTTTCCTAGGATGTTGATTGAAGATTCTATTTGTATTCTAACATATGTTGATGTTAGCTGTTTCGCTGGACTTAGTCAAAATTGTAGATTCTTGTAGATAATGTTGAGTTCTTGAAGATCTTTCTCAGGTTTTACAGCTTTTATTTTGAAGTCTTGAAAATCTTTCTCTGGTTTTACAGCTTTTATGTTGAAGTCTTGAAGATATTTCTCTGGTTTTACAGCTATTATTTTGAAGTCTTGATGGTTTTTCTCTAATTCTTAGAGTTTAACCGCTGTCTTAGAGTTTAATCGCTGCCACCATTTATTGGCGTGCTACTGTTATAAGCACACATTGAGTAAGTGTTGTTTCAGATGTATGAAAATAGATTAACTGAATACATCTTAATAGTTTTTAAGTATTTATTCTATAAAAACAACAGAGTTAAACATCTCCATCACTGGAGGAAGCTGGGTTGGTCCAGATGACCAATTCTGGTGAAGTATAGATATGAACTGACTAAATTATCGATATCACAGATATCGTATGCTTAGTTTACTTTAGACACGTCACAAACTCGGAAGACACCTGCATCCGGTGACGTCACAAACTTTCACACGCTGAGACAATGTGTTGACGTTTAAGAAGAATGTCAATTTGCCGAGGTTTGCATAGGTTTGCATTGTATGTCCTGTTTACGATTTGAATGACTACAGCAAATCCCAGGGTTAGCTCCTCCAACCAACATGACATATTACGTCATTAAACATGTAATATTTACTATTCTATCATTACATATATATATATTATATATATATATATATATATATATATATATATATATATATATATATATATATATATATATATATATATATATATATATATATATATATATATATATATATGTATTATAGCCACGAAATGAAAAATGAAAAAGACTTTTCATTTTTCCTTTCGTGGCAATAATACATTTTATATTCATCACGTGTCAGCTTTCGTGATTTCTACACACACACACACACACACACACGCACACACACACACACACACTATAAAATGTTATCTTAGCCTTATTCATACATTTTCTGAGAAATATTTGGGATAACAAAGAAAAAATTGCAACAGATCTTTGTTATCCCAAATATTTCTTAGAAAAATGTATGAATAAGGCTAAGAAAACATTTTATAGTGTCCAATTAGAGAAAAGGGAAACAATTAATAATATGCTTTGTTTGCCATTTCATGTTTGTTTTTTAGATGTTATACCCCTTTTGAAAAAACTAGACATTGCTGTAGCGTTTAAATATAATTGTACATTAAAAAACATGTTAATTTAGAATAGTTTTGGAAATGATAATAATGTAATATATAGCATTCCTTGTTCGTAGTGTAACCTATTTTATGTTGGCCAAACATCAAAAAGTATACCAGTCAGGACCCTGGACAAGTATGGTTGGTCGTACGCGACCCCTACAGCATGTTCAAAACCTGTTTTTTCCCCATAAATCATCAGCTGTCTCGAATATGGAAGTGTTGACTAGTCTACATGCCATTGTCTGCTTTAGGACTGATTTCGTCTAACTTCCCTCCTTCCCCGTTTTTTTACCCCCGCCCCCAGGGGTCGACCTCGACCCTGAAATACCTTTATAGGGGTAAGTGATCAAACAGCAAACTTATTACTTAATTATAAATTGTCGAAAAGTGTTGATACTTGTTTGTTTCTTTATAGTTGGAAAGTGTGGGTGGATGGTGTGTCTACCACTTGCATGACATTGGTTTTGGCTTAGATGCCATATATTGCCATGAGGTCCATTAGTCCCTCAAATGCTATTTCTGATTTTTTTTTATTTTTTGCAAATTTCTGATTTTTTTCTATTTATTTTGAATTTATCTTCAATAATGGCCAGCAGGCAGTATTCCCTTGGCATGGATGTCATCAACACACTTCTAATGGAGTTAAAAAGAGATGTTGATGATAATATGGAGCTTGTAACCTCATGTGTTTGATATTTATTTCTCTGATAATTTCTCCTTCGTATTTGTCAATATTTTTCTTATGTGTATTAGTACTTGAAATTTATTTATATAGTGTTTTATTATTATTATTATTATTATTACTATTATTATTATTATTATTATTATTATTATTATTATTATTATTATTATTATTATTATTATTATTATTATAGATCATTGTTTATGTATATATAATAATTTGATATTATTTTACTTTTTATTGGTCAGCAGTTTCTTATTTTGATTTCTTTTTACTTTGATTGGCTACTGATTTGCTATTTGATATCCTTTTACTTTTATTAGTTATTAATTCTATTTTCTCTAACTGTAAGTATGGTATAAATTTTGTGTTGGTCACATCAAGCTTCATGAAAGGACTCACTGTCATAGCTGCCCACCTAAGACTGACCACATGACAAACACCACTTGTTTGAGGAGCTGGAAGCCTGTTTGTCTATAGCTTCAAACTGTCTTGTATCTGAACTGTACCTGATAGTTATAGCTAGGTTGAATAATGAAACTTTCTTTTTTTACTACTTGTTTGTATAAATACGGATATTTTAATCTTTACAAAATAGATATCACCCATTTTTTATCTAAAATTAATTTCAAAGAATTTAAATTTTATATGATAAAAATAATTGTCAAACATCCAGAAAGCCATCATATCAGTTTTATTCCAATCCACTAATACTTAGATAAATAACTAACACCTTGAAATTTACATACCCATTCTTCATTTCAAGTGGTAGATTGGGCTGTAAGAGTTGTTGCGGTCTGCGGCCATTTTGTTGACATACCCGAAAGGTAAGTTAGCATATCTCTATACATTCTTTTTCTGTATAGAATTCGTGATATTTTGGTATATTTTAATGCATAAATATCATATTTTATAGGAGATACAATGATTTTCATAAGAAATTTACATTGTGAAACTAGGCCGTCAAAAAATGACCTTTAGCTTTCGCCCCTGATATAACAGTAAACTACATCTTAGTGCACATTTTACTATACATTTCTGTTCTAGGATAATATGAGTTTATTCTATAAAGAAATTAGCCTCTTCATATTTCATTTAGGTACCAGAAAAAATTAGTGAAACTTGGACTAGTTTTTTGGCCAAAAAAAAATTACCTTTTTTTTTTTTTATTTCAGATCTTGACTTCTATGGGTCCAACTCATTTCCAGAAATTACACGCTGTTGCTTTACCATCTAAGAAGGTGTCCCTAAAGGGATTTATGTGTATATGTATATTTCTGTATTTTGTGAATATTTACGTCAAGTCTTTTTTCTGTATACTTAAATTTTTAATATATTTCCAATAAATAGTTATTTTGTAGATGGGTATCATTTATATTTCCAGTAGTTTTAAGCATTCTTTGAAGTATTTTTAGCAAGTCAAACAATACAGATTGATGCATAACTAAATTTTTCCTGAATTTTTTTTTTTTGGAGTCGGGGTCGCGCACGACCGAGTATACCATGAAAAGGGTGTCCGAGTAGCGTACCTTTCCAGGGTTAAAACAGCATCAGGTGGCCGTCTCCAGGGGTTCTCTTAATAATGCTTTGGCCTCCCACTGGTTAGGGTCAAGTCACAGAATTGGTTTGTCAAAGACGGAAAAAGTAATCCATCTAAATGACTATTTCCAAAGGAATATTGTTGAATCATTTTTTATCTCCTGTAATCAAGGTAGAAATTTGAATTTAAGCCCAGGTCTGTTTTCCGTTAATCCAGTATTATCCTTTTATCTAAAATCTGACTTCTCCGGAATTATTAAGAAACTGACAGCGGTTGGATCCCCTTCTCCAGTATAAATACGATGTCTTTGTATATGTATTCTCATTGCTGAGTTTGATAATGTCCTGAGAGGATGAAAGTACTAACTCCAATTAATTCTTTTTCATTTTCCCTTTCATGGCTATAATACATCTTATATTCATCACGTGTCAGCTTTCGTGATTTCTACACACACACACACACACACACACACATACACACACACACACACACACACGCACACACACACATATATATATATATATATATATATTGATATATATATATTGATATATTATATATATATATATATATATATGTGTGTGTGTGTGTGTGTGTGTTTGTATATATAGTTATATATATATATATATATATATACATATATATATATATATATATATATATATATATATATATATATATGTTTGTATATATAATATATATATATATATATATATATATATACTTATAAATATATATATATATATATATATATCTATATATATATATTTA
>NC_090726.1:56101759-56106759 GCF_036898095.1 Palaemon carinicauda | reverse complement strand
CAGACTCTCGAGTGAAGGCCTGCACCAGAGGCATGTGGTCTGTGCAAATGACGAAGGGCCACCTTCTCAGAAATGACAAAAGTGATGGACAGCCAAGTGCACCACCTGCAATTCGCGATCGAAGGTAGAATAACCCGATTCTGCCTTGGACAGTTTTCTGCTGAAGAAGGCCAATGGGCGGGGAGAGCCGTTGACCACCTGCTTGAGTAGTGACATCGCTGGCATCGGTGGAGAAAAGGAGAGGGGCATATGGGATAGGAAAATTGAGAGCCACAGCAGTTGATAGGCCTTCTTTGCATTGCAGAAGGCCGCTTCTTGAAGGGGACCCAACTTTAGGTCCTTTGGCTTACCCTTGAGGGAGGGGTAGAGGGGAGCAAGAGTGGTGGCAATGGCTGGCAGAAAACGGTGATAATAGCTGATCATGCCCAAGAATTCCTGCAGAGCTTTGACGGTTGAGGGCGCGGGAATGTCATAAACTGCTTCTACCTTCTCAGGGAGGGGAAGGACTCCTTCGGGAGTGATGCGGTGACCTAAGAGCGACACTTCGTTAGCACCAAAGGTACACTTGTCGCACCACACTACAAGTCCGTTTTGTTGTAGGCGGTCGAGCACGATGCGCAGGTGACAGATGTGTTCCTCTTTTGAGGAGGAGAACACAAGTAAGTCGTCCACATAACATACTCAGAAGGGGATGTCCCCTTAGATGCCATCCATGAGGCGCTGAAATGTGGCCCTGGCATTACGAAGGCCAAAACAGGAGTAATTGAAGATTTTTGTACCAAATGGAGTGGTGTTGGCAGTCTTGGGGATGTCTTCTGGGTTCATAGGCACCTGATAATACCCCTTCAGGAGGCAGAGCATAGAGAAAACCTTTGCTTTGTGCAGGTAGGAGGTCACGTCCGCGATGTTTGGGAGGGAGTAGTGATCCGGTTCTGTTTGCATGTTCAGGCGCCTGTAATCCCCGCAGGGACGGAGGGAGCGGTCATTCTTTAGAACGATGTGTAAGGGTGATGACCATAGGCTGGAGGCCTTTCGGCAAAGGCCCATTTCCTTCATTTCAGCGAATGTATGTTTGGCGGCTGCCAATCGATTCGGTGCCAGACGTCTGAATTTTGTGAAGACTGGGGGTCCCGTCGTCTTGATATGGTGATAAATACCGTGCTTGGCAGGGGCCATGGGCGTTTGACGAAGTTCTGGACGGAAAACTTCCAGGTACGACGTGAGGAGGTGGGCGTAGGCATCCGTGGGTGCACTGATGTGGAGGGCGAAGTTGGAGGGGGCGGGGTGAAGAGGTTTTGACAAGTACGAGTCAGCGTTGAACAATCGTTGGTGGGCGACATCGACCAGAAGGTGGAAATAAGAAAGGAAATCTGCACCGAGGATTAGCAATGTGACGTCAGCAACGAGAAACTTCATATTAACTTTACCGTTTCCGAACAATAATGTGTGGTTCTCGTAACCATAGGTGGGTATCGCAGATCCGTTGGCAGCTACCAACTGGACGTCAGCAGACGTAGACAGATTACGTCGTTTCCTGAAGAGTTTCCTTGGCAAAAGAGAACGATATGCACCCGTGTCTACCAAAAATCACAAGCCCGTTCCTGCATCATGTAAAAAGAAAAGATTAGACACACGGGAGGCCAACGCCATGGCCTACTTACACATTTTTTTGGCCATTGACAATCCTTGGCACATTTCTTCATGGTTGCCCCGAATCTGAAGTGGTAGTAGCAAAACTGCGGTGGATGAGAGGTAGTAAGTGACTGTAGAAGTCGTTTGTTAGGGCGCGAGCGAGTGGTGGGTGGCTTTGTCGCCGCTGCGGCACGTCACAGGGTAGGCGTGTAAGTCCTATGGCATTTACGTCAGCTTCGGTTGACATTGAATAGGCGTCCTCTTCGTCAGGGGTGGAGGCATTGATGGAGGTCTTGAAATGGCTGTCCACAAGGGCATCGACTTTGGTCATCAAGTCCTTTATGGGTAAACTATCGACATCAGGTATGGCATCACATACAGGTTCGGGTAAATTGCATATCTAAAGGGCACGAAGTAGGTTCACCTCATGAGGAGAGCCGTCTGCGGCAGGTTGCAGGCAAGCAATACTGGTCATTTCCCTGAGGGCAAGCGAAGCGCTTTGGTCCCCCAACGGTTGTTGAGAGAGCTGAAAAAGCTTTGCTATACTGGTGGCTGGCGACGGCGATTATTGCTGCAGAAGATATGTTTAGAGGGCATCTTACGCTATTGGGATGTTTCCTTGTTCACAAAGCCAGTTGGATATTTCTGGGAAGGTGTCCTCGGGTATCGCTGCGAGAACATAATCTGCTTTGGTGGTTGAGCGAGTCACGCCCTTGATGCAAAACTGGACTTCTGCGCGCTGAAACCAAGCAAGCGCCTCTCCGCTGGCGAATGATGAAAGTTCAATTGGGCAGCTGCAGCGCCAACTTCCGTAGAGTCCGCCATAGTACCAACGATGGGGGGGGGGTGGGGGAGGATGGGGTGGAAGGCGGGAGGAGCGAGTCGACTTCTGGGGTCACCAATATGACGGGCCAAGAGAAGGTTGTGATTCAAAGACAGGATGAAAGCAACTGAGTAAGTTTATTATAGAACACTCTCCTTTATAAACAAAAGCTCAAGGCAACAAGAAATTTCATGTTCAAAATCGACACCGTCACCGGTGAGAAAAATAGACACGTTTATTCAGGTTCATTTTAGTGCGAGGGATGAGCGAAGATACATCCATAATATATACACAAAATGAACTATGTACGATCGTGTGACACATGGTTGGTACAAAAGAAAGTGATTATCTGATCTTAAGAAAAACATAACACTCATGGAATAAGGGAAAGACCTAATGAGTTTAGCCATGCAAAATGGATACTCTTACCTACATGAGTAAATTGAAGTATGTAAAGAAGAAATTAACAGTAATTTCACAAATTTTTTATTGATATCAGCAAAATAAATCGGTGGAAAAGTTCCTATCAGAGAAAAAAATAAGGAAAAACCCTAAAAAAAAATTTGAAATATTAGAAAATATCGGTAAATCCCAGAGATTAAATACATTTGGGAGAACACCCAAAAGTAACAATTAAAAAAAAAAAAAAAAAAACACTACAACAATGAACACAAGTAGAAAAAAAAATCAGGAAACATTAAAGAAAAAAAGAGGACCTGGTCCAGGGTACCAACAGATGATTGCTTTAAAGGATGAAAATTAAAATATTAACAATACAAAAATTGAATGATAAAATTTCCAGAGGATTTCTATACAATGTTATACAATATTAGTAAGAAAATAACTTTGCCAATAAAAAGGAAACACCTTAGCCGGGATCTAAAGTAAAAGTGGGAAAAGTAAACAAAGCATTGAAAAGCATTGGAAGAGACAAAACCGCAGGGGAAGATGACCTAACTGATTTATTAATGAATAGATTTTATGGCAGTAAAACTAAATGAACATCACATAAGATGTGTGCAATATTGCTCCATACATAAATTTTGGAAAAAAAATAAACATTATCATCACTCCAATTAAAAAAGAGAGTGACATAAAATATTTGAAGAATTATCACATAATCAGTTTAGTTTGAGGTATATACTTTATGAAATATTTATAAAGATCATGTAAGGCTCAACAGAAAACACCTGGACTTTAATTCACCAAGAGAGCAAGCAGGTTTTACAAGCGGGTATTCAACAACTGGCCATACCCATATAATCTTACGTTGACGAAAAAATCAACGGAATCTGACAAACCACCATGCATGGCTCCACTAAGAGAAAACTTTAAATTCTGTTGAAACTTCAGCAGTAAAAGAAAAAAAAAAGACTTTCACACCGTATGTGTTTCATATATACATGTACACTTTAAGGGTATATTTTTTTCTATGGTCTATCTCCCTCTACACAGAACATATTGGGATACACCTTCTAAGACATGGAATATATGAATTTATTGTTAGAATACTTTAAATTGTCGAGAGACTACATTTCTCCTCAGCTGTTCTCAGCATGTCGAGAAGTTCTTAAAAATTTATACTTAAAAAAGGTGAAAATTAATATTGAAGGGGAATACCTTAACATCTTAAAATTTCCAGATGACATAGTTTTGTTAAGTGAATTAGGAAAGGGATTACAAAATATGATAGAAGATTTGAATAGAAGAAGTATAAATGTAGGACTGAGACTGAGTATGAGTAAATCACATATAATCTTAGTGTAAACACAGAAAGACAACAAATAAGTGTCACGGATCAACCTCTGTGGATTGCTAATGCATATAATTACTTAGAGCAGACAGTGAGTGTTTCTCTATGACACGGGGCCGCAATTAAAAGAAGGATAAGCATGAAGTGGAGAGCTTTTGGCAAATAAAATGAGATTATGGAAAGTAAATTGATACTTTTTCTGAAATAAGAAATATTTAAGCAGATGGATCTACCGGTATATCATTTTGCATAGAAAACTTAGAGCCTTATTAAAGCCTTAGAACATAAACTCGTTACAACTCAACATATAGAAAAAAGAAAGACATGACTGACATATAATGAGATTAACAGATAATCGAGGTATATTAGGAATATCAGAATAGGTCCCTGAAGATCGGCAAAGAAGTAGGGAAAAGAGGTGAAGATGACGGATTGAAGAGCAAATAAAATATGTTGGTATACACTGGCATAAAAAAGACCATAAACAGACGCGACTGGAGGGACATGTCTGAAAAATTTGTCCTCCAGTGAACTAGTCATGGACGATGGTTGTGATTTGTATATATATATATATATATATATATATATATATATATAATATATATATATATATATATATATATATATATATATATATATATATATATGTGTGTGTGTGTGTGTGTGTGTGTGTGTGTGTGTGTGTATGTGTGGTGCGAGTGTGTGTGTATTTATGAGTTCGGCATAACTAAGTTTTCCTCAAAGAATTTCCTCCCTGGAAGACTGCAATTATAATTTTCGTCAACCAACATC
>NC_090726.1:56084259-56096759 GCF_036898095.1 Palaemon carinicauda | reverse complement strand
GACTCCTTGAAGGTGAACTGCCGACAGGTACCACATCTTCTTTTCCGCCAATCGGAAGATGGCCAACATCACCTGGTTGAGAGGTGGTGACCTCGATCCTTGTCGATTCAAGCATCTCACAACTACCTCGCTGTCCATCACCAACCTTATGTGGATCGAGTGACGCGGGGAAACTTTCTTTAAGGTAAGGAGCACTGCCATAGCTTCTAGAAAGATTATGCGAAAGGTCTTGAATAGCTTGGACCAAGTCCCCTGGACTTTTTTCCGATGAGAGTGACCTCCCCAACCCTCCTTCGAGGTGTCTGAGTGAATCGTCACCGACGGGGGGAGGTGGCTGAAGAAGAACCGACTTCTTTAGATGTCTGGCTTGGGACCAAGGCCTGAGAAGAGTACTTAGCCGAAGCGGAACTGGTCTTCTCAGATCTCTTCGCGCGTTTGATGCATAACTTCTCCAAACTCCGGTTGCATCCTTTAGCTGTGCTCTTAGCACTGGGTCTGTCACCGAAGCAAACTGGAGAGAGCCCAGTACCCTCTCCTGCTCGCGTCTTGATATCCTTTCGGAATCTAGAAGTCTCTTGACAGAACCCGCTATCTCCTTCCTTTTCTTCGCCGGGATGGAGAAACGGTGTGACAAAAGGTCCCAGTGGATTCCCAGCCACTGGAACTTTTGAGATGGAGAAAGTCGAGACTTTTTTTCTGTTGATCTTGAAGCCTAGGTACTCTAGGAACTGGATCACTTGACTGGAAGCTTGCAAGCATTCTGTCTCGGATGCTTCCCACACCAGCCAGTCGTCCAGGAAGGCTGCTACATGAATTCCCTTTAGGCGTAATTGTTTGAGAGCTACGCTCGCAAGCTTCGTAAAAATCCTTGGGGCTATGTTTAGCCCGAATGGCATGGCTCCTAAGGAGTATAGTCTTCGTTGTAGCCTGAACCCTAGGTAGGGGGAGAGTCGACGGCTGATTGGAATGTGCCAATAGGCGACTGACAAGTCTATAGAGACGGAATATGCCCTCTTGGGCAGTAAGGTCCTTATGTGTTGCAGTGTTAGCATTTTGAATTGCAATTCACTATGAACTTGTTGAGTGGCGACAAGTCCAGAATGACTCTGAGCTTTTCCGAGTCTTTCTTGGGAACACAAAACAGCCTCCCTTAGAAATTGATGGGCTTCACCCTTCGGATCACCTTTTTTCTCCAACAGTTCTTGAACGGGGGTGGAGTGTTCGAAAAACCGAAGGCACGGGGGTGGAGTGCTGTACCAGCTCCAGCCCAGTCCATTCTTGAGTAGGCTGTGGGCCCAGGGATCGAAGGTCCACCGATCCCGAAATTTCAGAAGTCTCCCTTCTACCGGTATCATCTCACATGGACTGCCGTCCTGAGGTCTTGCCTCCCTAACCACGACCACCCCTGAATCCCCTTCCCCTCGAGGGGCACCTAGACGAGCCTCTGGCTGCTCCTCTAGGCTTTGGTCAAAAGGAAGTAGACTGCCCTTCGAACGCTGGGGTGAATGCCGTGGACTGTGTCGACACGGCCTGGGGTACCCACTGAAAAGTGGTTGGGGTTTGTGCCACGATCTGGGGCACTGGAGGCAATGGCAATTGCAGTTGCTGTTGCTGTCTAACAGGCTTGGCTGGCCAAGACGGTAGCCTAGTCCTCATAGTCTTCCTCTTTGGTTGAGGACCCTCATCCGGGGAAGACTTTCTTTTGATTGCCAGGCCCCACTTCTGGAGAAGGTTTCTATTCTCCAAGGCGGCCTTATCAACATCTTCTTTGACCAAGTCGGTAGGGAAAAGGTCTTTTCCCCAAATGTTTGAGGAGATTAGTTTCCTTGGCTCGTGCCTCCCCGTAGCCGAGGTGAACACGAACTCCCTACAAGCTCTCCTTGCCTTGACGAAGCCATAAAGGTCCTTCGTCACTGTGGCCAGATGAGTCTTGGCCACCACCATGAACATTTCATGGACCTTGGGGTCACTTGACATCGTCTCGAGAGTAGTCTGAAGAGACATTGTGGAGGATTTATTTTTGTTTTATTTTAATTTTTGTGTTTTGCCAAATCCAGAGAGAGAGAGAGAGAGAGAGAGAGAGAGAGAGAGAGAGAGAGAGAGAGAGAGAGAGAGAGAGAGAGGTAGTTAACGAATGATTGTTTGTGGTGAGAAAGACTGTTGGTACAAATGAGATTGTTTGTTTATGTTTTAGTTAGGTTACGACAGTGGTGAATGTTGCGGAGCGAATGCTTTTTTTATTTGACTGCAGCTTAAGTCAGTTGTGTGAGAGCTGGATTATATTTATATTTTTCTGACCAGCGTGGAAGTGTTGATTGATTTAAAAAGCCGTGATTCCTCCTTATGAGAGATTGTTTTTTGAGAGTTGATTTATTGTTGCTGACCAGGCCTGTAAATAAGGATTTTGTTTGGACTGCTCTTTTGGACTTCGATTGTTGATGACCTGGCCTGTACTTGATTGTGTTGGACTGCGCTTTTGGATTGCTGAACCGATGATGACCTGGCCTTTGTATTTGGTTTGTTGATGATGATGATAATGATGATAATAATGAAGATGAGGATGATGACTACCACCCAATTCAGCGAGGCAGTTGTGGCAAATTTCCACAGAGTTTAATCTATTATTTAAAAAGCGGTGATTGTGGTAGTTGCCGTAAAAGACTGTCGGCTGTGTTGGTGTTCATATATATATATATTTATTTTTGGTGTTGGTGTGCGGTGTAATTTAAGTTTGTTAGGTGTTTTTTTTTTGCGTTTATTTGAATGGTGTTACGTTGTTATATTTACTGTTGTTTATGATTAGTGTTACGTATTTTGAATGTGGATGGTTTTGGTTGGATTTATTATAGTTAGTAAGAAATATATAGTTTTAAGGTCATGTTTTTGTTTTGTTTTTGTCCTTTTGTCCAAGAGTCCCGCTGCTGATAACGTAAGGGGAAAGGTTGTATTGAGGAGACATTGGTCTGTTTAGAGTGATTCAAGGGTGTGGGGGTTGTTTTTGCAACATCCCGCCACATTATTTTGGCGCCCGGACAGGGACTGCTGAGGCGGGACTGATAGCTGGACTCTTTGACGAAGGACTGATAGGATACGAATTTAGAATTAAGGTTGAAGAAAAATGGAAGGTAAATACAAGGCTTTGGAGGAGGAATTGCGGCTGAGTAAGGAGCGGGAGGAGAAATTGTTGGAAGAGAATAAGTGGTTAAGGTGTGAGAATGAGGAGATGCATAGGAAACTGAGGGAAATTCAGGGAACTGTAGAGAGAGTGGAAGAGGGTGTTGAGATGAGGATGCGAGAGAATGAAGAACGGATGGAGAAACGAATGGAAGATATGATGGGGCAAGTCATGGGGATGATGAAAACCATAATGGGTGAAGGTGCAGTCGGAGGAGTGTCCTCAGCTAAGGGTAATAGGTTGATAGTGGAAGAGAAGGCTAAGGTTAGTGATAATGGGAAAGGATGTGATAGTGATAGTAATAGTAATAGCGATAGTGAGATTGAAGATAAGGGAATTAGGCATAGCAAGGATGAACAAAAATGTAATAGGAAGAATAAGAAAGGTAAAAGTGATGTAAAGAAAGAGAAGAAAAAGTGTCAGGATGATAGCAAGGATGATCGTGAATGGGTGAAAGTAGTAAGTAAGAAAAAGGGTAAGAAGGGAATGGTTAAGGATAGGAATTTAAGTGTGGAAGTGGATTCATTATATTCAAATGAGGAAGAAGGTAACAAGGGAGTAGACAGTGATGATAGCAGTGAGAATGAACGTGATGTGTGTAAGATTGTGTTTATGAGAGAGGTACCTCGGTGTGAAAGGTTCAATGAGCATAGCAGTAGGGATGTATATGATTTTTTCAAGGAGTATGAGAGGTATTGTCAGGATAAGTATGGTGATAGTAAGAGAGTTTGGGCTAGGGAGTTAGGAGAATATTTGACTGGGTATTTGTTGACGATGTATGGAGTGATAATGAGTGTAGGGGACGTTGATTATGAAAGTGTGAAAAAGAGAATAATTGAGCAGGTAAAACGTATGAAAGGGAGTGTTAAGTATAAGCGTAAGAATGATTTTGATGAAGCCCGGATGAATGCAGGAGAAGCGATATCGATGTATGTATGTAGTCTGGAAACTTTAGCTAGGAAGAAGTATGGGGATGAAGGTATAAATGAGAATAAGGAGTTAATGAGGAAGTTTTTGGCTACTGTGCCTGAGAATGTTGCTGATTTTATTAATTTGAAACGCAAGGAAAAAATGAGGTGGACGCAAGAGAGATTGACATGGGATGATATACTAGAGATAGTTGAGGATTACGAGTTGGATAGGTGTATGAAAGAAAGTAAATCTGTGAGTGTAAGAACTGGAATGGAGGAAAGTGTGCCAGAATTTGTTAGTTTTAGAGATGCTGTTTTGAGAGGACCAATGAGGGTAGCTGATAGTGTAGTAGATAGGGGTGTTAGGGCGAGTAATGTGGGAATACCTGTAAGGACAAATGAAGGGTTTAGGCAAGGGAATCAGGTTTGGAGGGATAGGAGTGCTAGTGCGCCGCAAGGTAGGTCAGGTAGTTGTATCCGTGAAGAGAAGTGTTATAGATGTGGGAAAGTAGGACATAAGAAGAATGAATGTAGATGGGCTCTAGGTGCGTGTTTTGGATGTGGTGAGGTAGGGCATAGAATTAGCGAGTGCAAGAAAAAGAGAGGGGTAAAATGTTATCGGTGTGGTATGACTGGGCACATAGCAAGTGGATGTAGGAGTAATCGTATGAATGTGATTTGCGGTAATTGTGGTAAGGATGGTCATTATGCTAGAATGTGCAAGGAGCCACGGGGTAAGTGTACTGAATGTGGTGCAGATGGGCATGTAGCTAGGGTATGTAGGAAGAAGGGAGTAAATCAGCCAGGATGTTCGGGAAACTAGAGTGTGAGAGGGTTCAGTTGGGTGAGTCCTCCTGTGTGTGTGGAAGGAATAGGATCAACGTTTGTGAGAATGGGATGAATAATTGGTTAGAAATGAGCAAGTATGAATCTAGTATGTATGAAAAGTTAGGGCTGGAAAATAAATAATTAGTGTTAGTTGAATATAGGAAAAAGAGGCGTATGAAAGTTTTAAGTAAGGATGAAAAAAGGGAAAATTTTATAAGTAAAAGTGAGAATAGAAATAAGTATGACAAGGGTGTAAATGTGCAAGTGTGTATGGAAGATAAATGTGTTAATACAGATGAATCATGGCTGAGTATGAATGATACCTATAGTGCGTGTGGCTTTTCCTTAGGTGATGTAAAAGAAAGGATGACGAATGCAAGAGTGAGAGATAGGAGAATGATTAGTAGTATGACTGAATCTTTTGCTAAAGTTGAGAATGGTTTTGATGAAATGGATGAACTGTTTACAGAAATGAGTGTAATTATAGGGCCAGATGAGAACGAGGTAGATATGATTGTACATGATATATTAGATGATAGGGATTTAGATAGGAATAGTGTTAATGTAGCGAATGATTGTGATGAGGAAGAAGTGAATGAGAGAGTATATGGGGGCCCAGTTACTCGGAGTAGAGGTCCCGTTCCCGACTGCGACTGGGTTATGAAAAAAAATAATGTAAGTGTCGTGTGAGAAGGATTTGGCAAAGTAAGGGGGGAGGAATGTGGAGGATTTATTTTTGTTTTATTTTAATTTTTGTGTTTTGCCAAATCCAGAGAGAGAGAGAGAGAGAGAGAGAGAGAGAGAGAGAGAGAGAGAGAGAGAGAGAGGTAGTTAACGAATGATTGTTTGTGGTGAGAAAGACTGTTGGTACAAATGAGATTGTTTGTTTATGTTTTAGTTAGGTTACGACAGTGGTGAATGTTGCGGAGCGAATGCTTTTTTTATTTGACTGCAGCTTAAGGCAGTTGTGTGAGAGCTGGATTATATTTATATTTTTCTGACCAGCGTGGAAGTGTTGATTGATTTAAAAAGCCGTGATTCCTCCTTATGAGAGATTGTTTTTTGAGAGTTGATTTATTGTTGCTGACCAGGCCTGTAAATAAGGATTTTGTTTGGACTGCTCTTTTGGACTACGATTGTTGATGACCTGGCCTGTACTTGATTGTGTTGGACTGCGCTTTTGGATTGCTGAACCGATGATGACCTGGCCTTTGTATTTGGATTGTTGATGATGATGATAATGATGATAATAATGAAGATGAGGATGATGACTACCACCCAATTCAGCGAGGCAGTTGTGACAAATTTCCACACAGTTTAATCTGTTATTTAAAAAGCGGTGATTGTGGTAGTTGCCGTAAAAGACTGTCGGCTGTGTTGGTGTTCATATATATATATTTATTTTTGGTGTTGGTGTGCGGTGTAATTTAAGTTTGTTAGGTGTTTTTTTTTTTGCGTTTATTTGAATGGTGTTACGTTGTTATATTTACTGTTGTTTATGATTAGTGTTAAGTATTTTGAATGTGGATGGTTTTGGTTGGATTTATTATAGTTAGTAAGAAATATATAGTTTTAAGGTCATGTTTTTGTTTTGTTTTTGTCCTTTTGTCCAAGAGTCCCGCTGCTGATAACGTAAGGGGAAAGGTTGTATTGAGGAGACATTGGTCTGTTTAGAGTGATTCAAGGGTGTGGGGGTTGTTTTTGCAACATCCCGCCACATTATTTTGGCGCCCGGACAGGGACTGCTGAGGCGGGACTGATAGCTGGACTCTTTGACGAAGGACTGATAGGATACGAATTTAGAATCAAGGTTGAAGAAAAATGGAAGGTAAATACAAGGCTTTGGATGAGGAATTGCGGCTGAGTAAGGAGCGGGAGGAGAAATTGTTGGGAGAGAATAAGTGGTTAAGGTGTGAGAATGAGGAGATGCATAGGAAACTGAGGGAAATTCAGGGAACTGTAGAGAGAGTGGAAGAGGGTGTTGAGATGAGGATGCGAGAGAATGAAGAACGGATGGAGAAACGAATGGAAGATATGATGGGGCAAGTCATGGGGATGATGAAAACCATAATGGGTGAAGGTGCAGTCGGAGGAGTGTCCTCAGCTAAGGGTAATGGGTTGATAGTGGAAGAGAAGGCTAAGGTTAGTGATAATGGGAAAGGATGTGATAGTGATAGTAATAGTAATAGCGATAGTGAGATTGAAGATAAGGGAATTAGGCATAGCAAGGATGAACAAAAATGTAATAGGAAGAATAAGAAAGGTAAAAGTGATGTAAAGAAAGAGAAGAAAAAGTGTCAGGATGATAGCAAGGATGATCGTGAATGGGTGAAAGTAGTAAGTAAGAAAAATGGTAAGAAGGGAATGGTTAAGGATAGGAATTTAAGTGTGGAAGTGGATTCATTATATTCAAATGAGGAAGAAGGTAACAAGGGAGTAGACAGTGATGATAGCAGTGAGAATGAACGTGATGTGTGTAAGATTGTGTTTATGAGAGAGGTACCTCGGTGTGAAAGGTTCAATGAGCATAGCAGTAGGGATGTATATGATTTTTTCAAGGAGTATGAGAGGTATTGTCAGGATAAGTATGGTGATAGTAAGAGAGTTTGGGCTAGGGAGTTAGGAGAATATTTGACTGGGTATTTGTTGACGATGTATGGAGTGATAATGAGTGTAGGGGACGTTGATTATGAAAGTGTGAAAAAGAGAATAATTGAGCAGGTAAAACGTATGAAAGGGAGTGTTAAGTATAAGCGTAAGAATGATTTTGATGAAGCCCGGATGAATGCAGAAGCGATATCGATGTATGTATGTAGGCTGGAAACTTTAGCTAGGAAGAAGTATGGGGATGAAGGTATAAATGAGAATAAGGAGTTAATGAGGAAGTTTTTGGCTACTGTGCCTGAGAATGTTGCTGATTTTATTAATTTGAAACGCAAGGAGAAAATGAGGTGGACGCAAGAGAGATTGACATGGGATGATATACTAGAGATAGTTGAGGATTACGAGTTGGATAGGTGTATGAAAGAAAGTAAATCTGTGAGTGTAAGAACTGGAATGGAGGAAAGTGTGCCAGAATTTGTTAGTTTTAGAGATGCTGTTTTGAGAGGACCAATGAGGGTAGCTGATAGTGTAGTAGATAGGGGTGTTAGGGCGAGTAATGTGGGAATACCTGTAAGGACAAATGAAGGGTTTAGGCAAGGGAATCAGGTTTGGAGGGATATGAGTGCTAGTGCGCCGCAAGGTAGGTCAGGTAGTTGTATCCGTGAAGAGAAGTGTTATAGATGTGGGAAAGTAGGACATAAGAAGAATGAATGTAGATGGGCTCTAGGTGCGTGTTTTGGATGTGGTGAGGTAGGGCATAGAATTAGCGAGTGCAAGAAAAAGAGAGGGGTAAAATGTTATCGGTGTGGTATGACTGGGCACATAGCAAGTGGATGTAGGAGTAATCGTATGAATGTGATTTGCGGTAATTGTGGTAAGGATGGTCATTATGCTAGAATGTGCAAGGAGCCACGGGGTAAGTGTACTGAATGTGGTGCAGATGGGCATGTAGCTAGGGTATGTAGGAAGAAGGGAGTAAATCAGCCAGGATGTTCGGGAAACTAGAGTGTGAGAGGGTTCAGTTGGGTGAGTCCTCCTGTGTGTGTGGAAGGAATAGGATCAACGTTTGTGAGAATGGGATGAATCATTGGTTAGAAATGAGCAAGTATGAATCTAGTATGTATGAAAAGTTAGGGCTGGAAAATAAACAATTAGTGTTAGTTGAATATAGGAAAAAGAGGCGTATGAAAGTTTTAAGTAAGGATGAAAAAAGGGAAAATTTTATAAGTAAAAGTGAGAATAGAAATAAGTATGACAAGGGTGTAAATGTGCAAGTGTGTATGGAAGATAAATGTGTTAATACAGATGAATCATGGCTGAGTATGAATGATACCTATAGTGCGTGTGGCTTTTCCTTAGGTGATGTAAAAGAAAGGATGACGAATGCAAGAGTGAGAGATAGGAGAATGATTAGTAGTATGACTGAATCTTTTGCTAAAGTTGAGAATGGTTTTGATGAAATGGATGAACTGTTTACAGAAATGAGTGTAATTATAGGGCCAGATGAGAACGAGGTAGATATGATTGTACATGATATATTAGATGATAGGGATTTAGATAGGAATAGTGTTAATGTAGCGAATGATTGTGATGAGGAAGAAGTGAATGAGAGAGTATATGGGGGCCCAGTTACTCGGAGTAGAGGTCCCGTTCCCGACTGCGACTGGGTTATGAAAAAAAATAATGTAAGTGTCGTGTGAGAAGGATTTGGCAAAGTAAGGGGGGAGGAATGTGGAGGATTTATTTTTGTTTTATTTTAATTTTTGTGTTTTGCCAAATCCAGAGAGAGAGAGAGAGAGAGAGAGAGAGAGAGAGAGAGAGAGAGAGGTAGTTAACGAATGATTGTTTGTGGTGAGAAAGACTGTTGGTACAAATGAGATTGTTTGTTTATGTTTTAGTTAGGTTACGACAGTGGTGAATGTTGCGGAGCGAATGCTTTTTTTATTTGACTGCAGCTTAAGGCAGTTGTGTGAGAGCTGGATTATATTTATATTTTCCTGACCAGCGTGGAAGTGTTGATTGATTTAAAAAGCCGTGATTCCTCCTTATGAGAGATTGTTTTTTGAGAGTTGATTTATTGTTGCTGACCAGGCCTGTAAATAAGGATTTTGTTTGGACTGCTCTTTTGGACTACGATTGTTGATGACCTGGCCTGTACTTGATTGTGTTGGACTGCGCTTTTGGATTGCTGAACCGATGATGACCTGGCCTTTGTATTTGGATTGTTGATGATGATGATAATGATGATAATAATGAAGATGAGGATGATGACTACCACCCAATTCAGCGAGGCAGTTGTGACAAATTTCCACACAGTTTAATCTGTTATTTAAAAAGCGGTGATTGTGGTAGTTGCCGTAAAAGACTGTCGGCTGTGTTGGTGTTCATATATATATATTTATTTTTGGTGTTGGTGTGCGGTGTAATTTAAGTTTGTTAGGTGTTTTTTTTTTGCGTTTATTTGAATGGTGTTACGTTGTTATATTTACTGTTGTTTATGATTAGTGTTAAGTATTTTGAATGTGGATGGTTTTGGTTGGATTTATTATAGTTAGTAAGAAATATATAGTTTTAAGGTCATGTTTTTGTTTTGTTTTTGTCCTTTTGTCCAAGAGTCCCGCTGCTGATAACGTAAGGGGAAAGGTTGTATTGAGGAGACATTGGTCTGTTTAGAGTGATTCAAGGGTGTGGGGGTTGTTTTTGCAACATCCCGCCACAACATTGAGGCAGCCAGTCTTTCTTTTGTCTCGAACTCTCTTCGCAAAAGAAAGTCAGACAGCTTAGGGAGGTCCTCGCCGAACTGACGTCCGGCAATATCAGCCTCCAACTTTCCAACTGAGAACGTAAGATGGACGTTCTTCCAGTCTTTGTGGTCCATAGGCAGGGCCAGCGACAAGGGTTTACACTCCTCCAGGGAGGGGCAAGGCTTGCCGGCCTCGACTGCTTTTAGTACAGCCGCAAACCCTTTCTGTAAAAAGGGGAAGGCTCTAGCAGGTGAGGACACAAAAAAAGGGAGCTTCTTGCTCAATGCGGCTACCTTTGAGTTAGAGAAGCCCCTCTCTTTCATCGAGGATGAAAGTAGAGCTTGAGCCTTAGCATGGTCCATCACTATGACCTCCTTCGGCTCTGTCTTCTCCTTTGAAGCTGGTTCCTTCCTCAGCCGGACATAACAGTCTGGATATGATGCCTTGCTGGGCCAGAATTCCACCTCCTCCAGGGGAACTGAGCCCAGCTTATCCGAGATGACGATCTTTCCAGTCGTCATCGGCATGTGCTCAGCATACCTCCATGGGTTAGCATCTGAGCACAAGGGAAGGTCTTTCACATTGAGCTTTTTCTGGGGCCCATGTGATTCTGCAAGGCACTGCATCTGCAGTTCCATTGCAGCCGCCTTCTCCTGATTCTCCTTCTGCATTTGTTGGATCATTCCAACAATAGAAGAGAGGGCCTGTCCCAGCTCTACTGGGAGACCGGCAGATATTGAGGGAATAGGCTCCGGAATCTGAACCGGAGTAGCAGACACCTCGTCGACCTCTTCCTCTACAACGTCTGGGGCTTGAACTTCATCCTGGACTTCTGCCAAGAGGTCTTCCTCCAGACGCTCGTCCACATCAGACATCCTGTCATCTAACTGGATGTCTTGCATTGCGACCGCGACTTCAGCATCCACCTGGATCTGAACTTGGGGGATCTCCTCTTGAGGCAGGGGAATCACTGCATCTGCTGATGCCATAGGGAAAAGATACTCCCTCATCTTCTCACTTGGAAGATAAGGGCCAGAGGTGTTCTTTTGGAAGCCCCTTACCCAGGTACAAAGCTTCTCCCTAGCTATATCCCTTGATTCCGCCGTCCTAGGGGAATCAAAGGCCTCAGTAATCAGGTTAGTGCACACAGTACATACCTGAGGGTCCCAATACCGGAGATCATCCTTGGAGACAGCGCATGCTGCGTGTCTCCTACAAAACTCATGTCCGCAGAGGTTCTTGCTGCGGACGTTGCAGAAAACACTTCCGCACTTCGGAGGGTCCTTCTGTAAAGAGAAGAAATTTCCATAAGTATCAAGTGAACTATGTATCACTGGATATGCATAGTATCGCATAACAATTCAGAAAGGAAAGACAAACACTTGTGTTTCCCTCACAACCCATTGTTACAGCCTTCCAGATAATAAAATCAAATGGTTAATCTCTTCTAGAATAACCAATGCAAAGTTTCCAGAGGAAACAGGTGAAGCTCACACCTAAGCAATGATTTTAAAATCCTGGATAATAGACAGGAAAGAACTCACTTTCCTATCTGTAGGGCAACAGCAAAGGACCGTGCAAGAAAACACAAAAGTGTTAGAACACACAGTGCTGTACCAAAACCCATACTATAGTTTTCTTCTTACTGTATATGTTATACTGAAGAATACTAGTACAGTATAGGAGGATACATGCCGGCCGGCACCTGCCGGGCGGCACACACCATAACTAGCTTTAAAGTATACTACTTAACAGCTATAAGGCGGCAGAACTCTGGTTCAAATGCATGTGCCGGCCGGCAGCAATTGCCGGCCGGCAACAGCCAATGTCGGCCGGCAACTACACAAGGTAGTACCCAGCTGCCGGCCACACTCTTGGTGACCGGCAGACAAGGGCTGACATTAGCCGGCCGGCAAAGGTACAGGACCGATGCCAGCCGGCAGCAAAAGAACAAGAGGACTACACCCGCCCGGCTGCCGGCCGCCAGGGGGCTGAGTCAATTTCACATCCTAACCTATTCTAGGTCCAGATGTAGAACGACGTACAGTACTGTAATGGCTAGGCCATTACGGAGATAGAGGGGGAAGGGACAAAAGAGGGTCCTACCAACCCTGCTTTAGTGACGGATCATCCGCAGCCAAGAAACTCATCTTAGCCTAAGGGAGATCCAAGGGGGGAGGCCAGCAATACTTGCCAGCTCCCAGAGCACCAAAGCAAGGAAGGTGTTGCTACTCCCCG
>NC_090726.1:56076759-56079259 GCF_036898095.1 Palaemon carinicauda | reverse complement strand
TTCCTTCAATTTCATTCCCCACAACTCCGATCCATACATCACAGTTGGTACAATCACTTTCTCATATAGAACTCTCTTTACATTCATGCCCAACCCTCTTTTTTTTACTACTCCCTTAACTGCCCCAACACTTTGCAACCTTCATTCACTCTTTGACGTACATCTGCTTCCACTCCACCATTTGCTGCAACAACAGACCCCAAGTACTTAAACTGATCCACCTCCTCAAGTAACTCTCCATTCAACATGACATTTAACCTTGCACCACCTTCCCTTCTTGGGTATCTCATAACCTTACTCTTACCCACATTAAATCTCAACTTCCTTCTCTCACATACCCTTCCAAATTCTGTCACTAGTCGGTCAAGCTTCTTTTCTGTGTCTGCTACCAGTACAGTATCATCTGCAAACAACAACTGATTTACCTCCCATGCATGGTCATTCTCGCCTACCAGTTTTAATCCTCGTGCAAGCACTCGAGCATTCACCTATCTCACCACTCCATCCACATACAAGTTAAACAACCACGGCGACATCACACATCCCTGTCTCAGCCCCACTCTCACCGGAAACCAATCACTCACTTCATTTCCTATCCTAACACACACTTTACTACCTTTGTAGAAACTTTTCACTGCTTGCAACAACCTTCCACCAACTCCATATAACCTCATCACATTCCACATATCTTCCCTATCAACTCTATCATATGCTTTCTCCAGATCCATAAACGTAACATACACCTCCTTAACTTTTGCTAAATATTTCGCGCATATCTGCCTAACTGTAAAAATCTGATTCATACAATCCCTACTTCTTCTAAAACCACCCTGTACTTCCAAGATTGCATTCTCTGTTTTATCCTTAATCCTATTAATCATTACTCTACCATACACTTTTCCAACTACACTCAACAAACTATTACCTCTTGAATTACAACACTCATGCACATCTCCCTTACTCTTATATAGTGGTACAATACATGCACAAACCCAATCTACTGGTACCATTGACAACACAAAACACATATTAAACAATCTCACCAACCATTCAAGTACAGTCACACCCCATTCCTTCAACATCTCAGATTTCACACCATCCATACCAGATGCTTTTCCTACTCTCGTTTCATCTAGTGCTCTCCTCACTTCCTCTATTATAATCTCTCTCTCATTCTCATCTCCCATCACTGGCACCTCAACACCTGGAACAGCAATTATATCTGCCTCCCTATTATCCTCAACATTCAGCAAACTTTCAAAATATTCCGCCCACCATTTCCTTGCCTCCTCTCCTTTTAGTAATCTTCCATTTCCATCTTTCATAGTCTCTTCAATGCTTGCACCAGCCTTCCTTACTCTCTTCACTTCTTTCGAAAACTTCTTCTTATTCTCTTCATATGACTGACCTAATCCCTGACCCCACCTCAGGTCAGCTGCCCTCTTTGCCTCACGTACCTTGCGCTTTACTTCCACATTTTTCTCTCTATATTTTTCATACTTCTCTATACTATTACTCTGCAGCCATTCTTCAAAAGCCCTCTTGTTTCCTTCCACTTTTACCTTCACACATTCATTCCACCATTCACTGCCCTTCCTCATGCTGCCTCCAACAACCTTCTTGCCACATACATCACTTGCAATCCCAACAAAATTTTCTTTTACTAACTTCCACTCCTCCTCTAAATTACCAGTTTCTTTTTTTCTCACCTCGTCATATGCCATTTTCAACCTTTCCTGATATTGACTTTTTATCCCCGGTTTTATTAGCTCTTCAACCCTCACTACCTCCCTTTTACATCCACCTACTCTATTCCCCTACTCTTTTGCTACAACTAATTTTCCTTCCACCAAAAAATGATCAGACATACCGTTAGCCATACCCCTAAACACGTGCACGTCTTTCAATCTTCCGAACATTCTTTCAGTTATCAACACATAATCCATTAATACCCTTTCTACTACTCTTCCATTTGCCACTCTTACCCATGTATACTTATTTTTATCTTTTTTTTTTTTAAAAAGCTAGCACTTATTACCATCTCTTGTTCAACACACATATCTACCAGTCTCTCACCATTCTCATTTTCACCTGGTACGCCATACTTTCCAATGGCACCTTCTACCTCTCCAGCGCCCACTCTAGCATTCAAGTCACCCATGACAACTACATAATTCCTTCTACCCAGTCCTTCTACACACCTAGTTAATTCATTCCAGATCTCATCCCGCTCTTCTTCACTTTTCTCACTACCTGGCCCATACGCACTGACAAACGCCCAAAATTCCCTACCCAACCTAACCCTTACCCACATTAACCTAGATGATATCTCCTTCCATTCCACTACTTTACCTATCATCCATTCACTCAGCAATAACGCCACACCCTCTCTCGCTCTTCCCCTTTCAATCCCAGACACTCTACCAGACATTTCACCAAACATCACTTCACCCTTTCCTTTCATCTTTGTCTCACACAAGGCCAATACATCCATCCTTCT
>NC_090726.1:56039259-56051759 GCF_036898095.1 Palaemon carinicauda | reverse complement strand
TAAGTCCATAAAAGGTGGAATGGTATACAATTTCAATAAGAGTGCAAAGTCAATTCAAGGGGACAAAGAAAATACCACAAAAATATACTTAATTTTAATACACAAGTTTCCGACAGAAATAACACCTAACCCTCAACAATACAATAATTAATGATAAACACTCACTCTTAAACTCCCTGTAAAAGAAAACAATTACACAATTAAAGAAAGGTCATCAACACAAGCATACAAAAAGGGGATAGGGTCCAGAAAGGAGGAGGCAAACGAAAAGTAAGAATACCCTAACAAATACAATCGATCTATTCCTAACAAGTTGACGATGGCTGGATTGAAAGGCTTTCCCAAGCGCCACAGATGACATCAACTGGCTGATTATCACAGGTCGTGATCACGATAAATGAATACAGGTATAAATATTATTACCTTGGGACAGAGAGGTTCCCTTGGCTTTTACTGAACCAAGGGCAGTACACAATATGCAGGATGATTCCTTGCCGCAGAGAAAGGATATCCAAAAATCTAAACAGCTTCACAATGTAGCTCTGCAATGATGAGGAATAAATATCGTTCCAGTAGCAAATGTCGTGCCCTTCAATGTTGGAGACTCAGAAACACACTGAGGAACCCTCCTCCAAAAAGCCCCTCCATACCTCCGTTCACGCAGGAGCGCAGCCACGTAACCCACACCACTTGAAAATATAAAACAGCCGTTAGTCTATTATAAACACTAACATAACAACCAGTGAAAAGACAAACTATTAAAGAAAGAAAACAATACGTCTATACTTAACATTATAAAAATACGTCTATATTTAACCTTATACATATATAAAAACTTAAATAATTTAGAAATATATAACAACTATGTTACACCTACTCACCCAATCAAAAAAAAAAATTCCTAAATATTTTTTTTTTTCTTATAAAGTGATTTAAATTACAACATACAGGTTTTCACATATTGAAATATTAAACCAACACAAAAATAATTATTAAACAAACTGCAAAAACATGACAAACAAAAGGAAAGAGGGTGGCAAGTACCAAGGTTTTCAGCTCACAAGGATAGCAATATATAACCAATACAAAAAAAAAAAAAAAACAATCTTAAACCTAATATTAATCACAAGTAAATTTTCCAAAACCAGAAAGCCAAAACATCACCATTCGATAAGTAGAAACCCAACCTAAAAATTTCACATCACTCATACCGTTAATAAACCTAATAAAGAGTCACTGCACTAACAACCAGATTCTGTTTATATAGTCCAAAGTCTATAACCTTTTCCACACTCAATACACTGTTCATTTTCAGGGATACACATCACTCACTATCCATAAATATTGATCACAAAAACCACTGTCTATTTCAGTGTTATATATCACACTTATCACCATAGTGTCCAATACATACACACACCGAACGACACAGAGAAGACCACCACAAGACTCACCTGCGCAAACAAACAAACAAAATCGATGAAGCGTAATTATTAGCCTGAAAATACAGAATAACCAGATTAGTGCCTATCTCCTTTTCTTAACTTATTATAAACCTTATCGTACCTGACACCTCAAAAGCTTAGATCACCTAATTAATCAATCATTAGCAAGTACCAGTGATCACCCTCACCTTTTGACCTTAAAGATCCCATATAATATACCCAAAACATTATAGTCTTCTGTAAAGAAACCATGATTAATAAATCTTAAAATATACATTTGCTTCTACTCACTACGTGCCCACTTAAACAACACACACACCATAATTAGAACGATACAAATACTACCTTTAATAACTGCATAGCCCTCTGTCAATTAACTAATATTCAACGCTGCGAGAGAGAAAATCGGCAACAACATTATCTTTTCCTTGGATGTGGGAAAATTCTAAATTCCACTCTTGCAGCATGAGACTCCACCTCATCAATCATTGATTTTTATTCTTGTATCTGCTGATGAAGGTCAGGGGATTATGATCCGTCAAGACCTTAATAGGTGTATCTGAGGAGGAGAGGTAAACCTGAAAATGGTTAATAGCAAATACTAAAGCAAGAATCTCTTTCTCCACAGTGGAATACCTACGTTGGGCGGAGGACAACTTTTTTTAAAAGAATGCGACAGGATGAGAAACTCCCTGCTCGTCATTCTGCAACAACACCGCTCCTACACCAACGTCACTTGCATCCGTGGCAAGAGAAAAAGGAAGGTCAAAATCAGGAGCTCTTAAGACAGGGAAATTAATTAATACTCTTTTTAAATTATCAAAAGCCCTTTGCATTTCATCCGTCCAGACAAATGCTACCTTCTTTCTTAAGAAATTAGTCAAAGGATCGGCGATGTCAAAAAAATTTCTAACAAACCTTCGGTAGTACCCACCAAACCCAAGGAATCTTCTGACATACCTCCTGCACTTAGGAATTAACATTTTTTCAATACATTCGATATCTGCTTGCTTAGGAGCAACTTTACCATTACCAACTTCATGACCCAAATATACGACCCTCGCCCTTGCGAATTCACTTTTCTTTAAATTAATTACTAAACCTGCTTACTTCAAAACCTCAAAAAGTGCCCTGATACGTTTTAAATGAGTTTCCCAATCATTACTATAAATAACAATATCATCAATATAAACTACACATCCTTCTAAACCATAGACTATAGTATTCATTAACCTCTGAAAGGTGGCAGCCGCGTTCTTCATACCAAACGGCATCACTTTACATTGAAACAGTCCCTGGGGTGTTACGAAAGCGGACAGGGCCCTTGCCCGCTTCGAAAGAGGAACCTGCCAATAACCCTTCAGCAAATCGAATTTACTAATGTACTTGGCCTTACCCATACGATCAATATAATCCTCAATTCGTGGTAATGGGTAACAATCAGACTTAGACAATTCATTCAATTTACGGTAATCAAAACATAACCTGAAATCACCGTCGGTTTTCTTTACCAATACAACAGGTGATGACCAAGGACTTTGACTAGGTTCAATTAGGTCATGTTTTAGCATATAATCAACTTCCTTCGCTACAACCTCATTTTTAAAGGGATCCAACCTGTAAGGCGATCGTTTCACAGGAGTGGCACTACCTACGTCCACATCATGTTCAAGGACATTAGTCCTTCCCGGTACATCCGAAAATAATTCCTTATAATTGAATACCAATTTCTTTAAAGACTTTTGTTCTTCATCACTTAAATGAGAAACCACACCAGAAAAATGTTTCAAAGAATTCTTATTATCTGAACGCCATTCACTTCCATTGAAACAATAATTATCAATACTTTCACCCTCTGAAAAAGAAAAAAGTTTATCGTTCTCGGAAACTACAGCATTCCCTATGGTTGCCACGGGAATGACTTTCTCCCGTTCTGCATAAGCCTTCAACATATTTATGTGACAAAGCTGAAAAGGTTTCCTTCTCTCGGGAGTCTCTTCTGAATAATTAACTTCACTCATTTTTTTCAGAATTTTCCAAGGACCTGAAAAAGGTGCTTTCAATGGATTTCCAGGAATGGGTAACAAAACCAAAACTTTGTCGCCTACCGCAAAGTCACGTGCTTTAGACCTTCTGTCAAAAAAGTACTCCATTCTCTTTTGGCTACACAATAAATTTTCCCCTGCAAATTTCCAAGCCTTTGTTAACTTATCACCTAGATTAGACACATAATCTAACAAATTGATCTCAGGGACGTCTCCCTCCCAGGACTCTCGAACAACATCAAGAGGACATCGAACACAATGGCCAAACACAAGGCTGAAAGGCGAAAAACCTAAAGATTGACTTGGGACAGAACGCAAAGCGAACAACAAATAAGGTAATTCCTTATCCCATTCAGAGCCATTAATCAAACAATATTTCTTTACCATAGATTTCAGGGTTTGATGAAATCTCTCCAGAGCTCCCTGACTTTCTGGATGGTATGGAGAAGAGGCCCATTGTTTTATATTTAACTCTGCCATTTTATCTCTGAAATACATGCTAACAAAATTAGAACCCCAA
This sequence comes from Palaemon carinicauda, assembly GCF_036898095.1. NCBI lineage: Eukaryota > Metazoa > Arthropoda > Malacostraca > Decapoda > Palaemonidae > Palaemon > Palaemon carinicauda. The sequence continues at coordinate 56,047,749 of NC_090726.1, read as the reverse complement.
TCCGATTGAATAATTTTAGGCATCCCAAACCTGGTAAAAAAGTTAATTAGTACATCTACAATTTAACACGATAGTCAAAATATATTCATTTCCACTACGAATCCTTGGTAATGGTCCAACAATATCAATAATGACCTCCGTGAAAGGTTCGGACACCACTGGAATAGGACATAGAGGCGCTTTTGGAATAAGCTGATTAGGTTTACCGACCTTCTGACAAACATCGCAGCTATTGACAAACTTCTTTATGTCCGCCTTCAACTTCGGCCAATAATAATTCATTAACAATTTGCCAGAAGTCTTATGAATGCCAAAATGTCCGGCCAAACCACTTTCATGCGCCAATGATATCAACTCATTCCTGTAAACAAAGGGAACCATTATCTGTTTCAAAATTTCATAATCAAAGTTATCAGCCTCCATAGGCCTAGTCAACCTATATAAAATATTATTAATTATTTTAAATTTGGGATCGGTTATATCAGTCACCTCACCTGACTCAACAGGGAGATCCCGAAAATCCTTTTTCTGAGCTTTGATAAGCTCTTCAATAGTCCAATTCAGTTTGTCCTTCAAAATCCCAAGATCTACAACTACGCTATCACTACGTTCTAAACTATTTAAATCTAGATCAATTGTTGACTCTGCAGCGTCAACAACTCTAGCACTAGAACAAGTAACTGCTGCTACTTCACTATCAGGGTTTATCAGTATGGGACAAGTATTATTCTTCAGAGCAACATCATTCCCTATCACAACATCAACATTTTTAACCGGAAATTTATCAACGATGGCCAATTTCAAATTCCCTGCAAAGGAAGGGCAGATTAAATTAAAATTCTCGATGGCATACGATTTTACCGTATCAGGAAAACCAGCCAATAACACAAATTCCCCACTTTTTGGTACAAAATTGCAAGGTAATGCCTCCCTTAATATCAAAGACTGAGCTGCACCGGTATCACGCTAAATACGCACACGTCTTTTTTTCGGACGAATTGGCGAAAGAGACACTACCGAAGGACAAATATCTGTCAAAACAACCAGGTAGTCATTGATCAGCGGATGTTGTTGGGGTAGGTTCTCTCTCTCTCTCTTCCACACCCATCACTGGCCTAACATTAGCATTTTGCGATTTTCTAAACGCATAACACATGCTCTTTACGTGCCCCTTCTTATTGCAAAAGAAGCACGTCAATGTTTTCAATTTCTTGGGATTATATATCTTAGGTCTATTATTCCTGTTAGGAGAAAAATCAATATTAGTATTGGCATTGCCCTGATCATTACCTGTATAATTATTTCTAGTAAACATCCCTGCATTATTGTTATTATTATTGTTAGAATTATTATTCCTACCTACTTTACCCCATCCAGACTTCACAATTTTTGTTACTCCCCCTAACTCACTCGTATGAGACAAATAATACTCATCACTAGCGATGGCTACCTCCTGAATGGTCTCTAGTTTTAACTCTTCGAGGTGAACCTTCAGTTTAACCAGAACACACCTCTGGAACTCCTCCACCAACATTAACTCCTTCAATTTCTCAAAATTTACCACTTCCTTGGACTTGAGCCAATCACTAGCATATCGTTCCTTCGCTCTTGCAAATTCAATAAAAGTTTGCTACCTACTTTTTTCTAAGTTCCTGAAGCGTTGCCTATAGGCTTCAGGGACTAACTCATAGGCCTTCAAGAAAATAGCCTTCACACACTCATAGTCTGATGACAGATCCTCCTATAGAGCTACATACACCCTCTGAGCTCTTCCAATCAATTTACTTTGTATAAGAGTGGTCCAATACTTTTGGGGCCACTCCAACCTTGCTGCAATCCTCTCAAATGATACAAAAAACTCTGCAATATTGTCTTCCTCAAATTTAGGCACAAATTTGAGAGCCTGTGCTAAATTAATAGCAGGCGTTACTGACCTATTTGGGGAAGGGGGAGAGGAAGAACAGGAACCTGAGTTTTTCATGGCAATCTCATGCTACCTTTCCTTTTCTCTTTCCTCCGCCTTAAACTTTTCTATTTCAAACTCCATCTGCCTCAGAGCAATTTGCCTATCCAAAATTTCTACAGACAACAGTGCTTTATCAGGTTTCACTTGTTCCCCACCAGCCTTTACAGTTTTAACACATTCATAAATTTGCAATAGCAATACACCCTTTCTTATCGACACATCATATTCCAATTCAAAATGTTCTGCTACAATTTCCAAATCTTCCCTATTCAACTCCGCAAGCCTTTCTTGCCACCCCTCTCCGCTAAGGAGGTCTAGTGCATTAACCATGATGACCACTATTATTCACACAATACTAAATCTACAAAAAAAAAAAAAAAAAAAAAAAAAAAAAAAAAAAAAAAAAAAAAAAAAAACACGAGGAGGTGAAAATATGCTGCCAGAAAAACAACCCTAAGAATTTACTTTGCATATACTCCGGTGAATACTTAGGAACGAAAAGATCCTGTCACGGTACCCATTTTGTGATGGCGGGCATGACCACCACACAAAAACATTAAACTTATCAAACAGTATTCACTTAAGTACCATACTAAGTCCACAAAAGGTGGAATAGTATATAATTTCAATAAGAGTGCAAAGTCAATTCAAGGGGACAAAAATAATACCACAAAAATATACTTAATTTTAATACACAAGTTTCAGACAGAAATAACACCTAAACCTCAACAATACAATAATTAATGATAAACACTCACTCTTAAACTCCCTGTAAAAGAAAACAATTACACAATTAAAGAACGGTCATCAACACAAGCTTACAAAAAGGGGAGAGGGTCCAGAAAGGAGGAGGCAAACGAAAAGTAAGAATACCCTAACAAATACAATCTAACTATTCCTAACAAGTTGACGATGGCTGGATTGAAAGGCTTTCCTAAGCTCCAAAAATGACATCAGCTGGCTGATTATCACAGGTCGTGATCACGATAAATGAATACAGGTATAAACATTATTACCTTGGGACAGAGAGGTCCCCTTGGCTTTTACTGAACCAAGGGCAGTACACAATATGCAGGATAACTCCTTGCCGCAGAGAAAGGATATCCAAAAAGCTAAACAGCTTCACAATGTAGCTCTGCAATGATGAGTAATAAATATCGTTCCAGTAGCGAATGTCGTGCCCTTCAATGTTGGAGGCTCAGAAACACACTGAGGAACCCTCCTCCAAAAAGCTTCTTACCTCCGTTCACACAGGAGCGCAGCCACGTAACCCACACCACTTGAAAATATAAAACAGCCATTAGTCTATTATAAACACTAACATAACAACCAGTGAAAAGACAAACTATTAAAGAAAGAAAACAATACGTCTATACTTAAGCTTATAACAATGCGTCTATATTTAACCTTATACATATATAAAAACTTAAATATTTTAGAAATATATAACAACTAGGTTACTATATATATATATATATATATATATATATATATATATATATATATATATATATATATATATATATATATATATATATATATATATATATATATATATATATATATATATATATATATAGATATATGGAAGGATATATAATCTAGATTAATGTGGGTAAGGGTTAGGTTGGATAGGGAATGTTGAGCGTTTGTCAGTGCGTATGGGCCAGGTAGTGAGAAAAGTGAAGAAGAGCGGAATGAGTTCTGGAATTAATTAACTAGGTGTGGAGAAGGACTAGTAGAAGGAATCATGTAGTTGTTATGGGTGACTTAAATGCTAGAGTGGGCGCTGGAGAGGTAGAAGGTGTCATTGGGAAGTATGGCGTACCAGGTGAAAATGAGAGTGGTGAGAGACTGGTAGACATGTGTGTTGAACAAGAGATGGTAATAAGTGCTAGCTTCTTTAAAAAAAAAGATAAAAATAAGTATACATGGGTAAGAGTGGCAAATGGAAGAGTAGTAGAAAGGGCATTAATGGATTATGTGTTCATAACTAATAGAATGTTTGGAAGATTGAAAGACGTGCACGTGTTTAGGGGTATGGCTAACGGTATGTCTGATCATTTTTTGGTGGAAGGAAAATTAGTTGTAGCAAAAGAGTGGGGGAATAGAGTAGGTGGATGTAAAAGGGAGCTAGTGAGGATTGAAGAGCTAATAAAACCGGGGGTAAAAAGTAAATATCAGGAAAGGTTGAAAATGGCATATGACGAGGTGAGAGTAAGAGAAACTGGTAATTTAGAGGAGGAGTGGAAGTTAGTAAAAGAAAACTTTGTTGGGATTGCAAGTGATGTATGTGGCAAGAAGGTTGTTGGAAGCAGCATGAGGAAGAGCAGTAAATGGTGGAATGAAGGAGTGAAGTTAAAAGTGGAAGAGAAAATAGGGCTTTTGAAGAATGGCTGCAGAGTAATAGTATAGAGAAGTATGAAAAATATAGAGAGAAAAATGTGGAAGTAAAGCGCAAGGTACGTGAGGCAAAGAGGGCAGTTGACCTGAGGTGGGGTCAAGGATTGGGTCCGTCATATGAAGAGAATAAGAAGTTTTGGAAAGAAGTGAAGAGAGTAAGGAAGACTGGCACAAGAATTGAAGAGTCAGTGAAAGATGGAAAAGGAAGGTTGTTAAAAGGAGAGGAGGCAAGGAAAAGGTGGGCGGAATATTTTGAAAGTTTGCTGAATGTTGAGGATAATAGGGAGGCAGATATAATTGCTGTTCCAGGTGTTGAGGTGCCAGTGATGGGAGATGAGAATGAGAGAGAGATTACAATAGATGTAGTGAGGAGAGCACGAGATGAAACGAGAGTAGGAAAAGCATCTGGTATGGATGGTGTGAAATCTGAGATGTTGAAGGAAGGGGGTGTGACTGTACTTGAATGGTTGGTGAGATTGTTTAATATGTGTTTTGTGTTGTCAATGCTACCAGTAGATTGGGTTTGTGCATGTATTGTACCACTATATAAGGGTAAGAGAGATGTGCATGAGTGTTGTAATTCAAGAGGTATTAGTTTGTTGAGTGTAGTTGGAAAAGTGTATGGTAGAGTATTGATTAATAGGATTAAGGATAAAACAGAGAATACAATCTTGGAAGTACAGGGTGGTTTTAGAAGAGGGAGGGGTTGTATGAGTCAGATTTTTACAGTAAGGCAGATATGCGAGAAATATTTAGCAAAAGGTAAGGAGATGTATGTTGCGTTTATGGATCTGGAGAAGGCATATGATAGAGTTGATAGGGAAGCAATGTGGAATGTGATGAGGTTATATGGAGTTGGTGGAAGGTTGTTGTAAGCAGTGAAAAGTTTCTACAAAGGTAGTAAAGCATGTGTTAGAATAAGAAATGAAGTGAGCGATTGGTTTCCGGTGAGAGTGGGGCTGAGACAGGGATGTGTGATGTTGCCCTGGTTGTTTAACTTGTATGTTGATGGAGTGGTGAGAGAGGTGAATGCTCGAGTGCTTGGACGAGGATTAAAACTGGTAGGCGAGAATGACCATGAATGGCAGGTAAATCAGTTGTTGTTTGCGGATGATACTGTACTGGTAGCAGACACAGAAGAGAAGCTTGACCGACTAGTGACAAAATTTGGAAAGGTGTGTGGGAGAAGGAAGTTGAGAGTTAATTTGGGTAAGAGTAAGGTTATGAGATGTACGAGAAGGGAAGGTGGTGCAAGGTTGAATGTCATGTTGAATGGAGAGTTACTTGAGGAGGTGGATCAGTTCAAGTACTTGGGGTCTATTGTTGCAGCAAATGGTGGAGTGGAAGCAGATGTACGTCAAAGAGTGAATGAAGGTTGCAAATTGTTGGGGGCAGTTAAGGGAGTAGTAAAAAATAGAGGGTTGGGCATGAATGTAAAGAGAGTTCTATATGAGAAAGTGATTGTACCAACTGTGATATATGGATTGGAGTTGTGGGGAATGAAAGTGACGGAGAGACAGAAATGTAATGTGTTTGAGATGAAGTGTCTAAGGAGTATGGCTGGTGTATCTTGAGTAGATAGGGTTAGGAACGAAGTGGTGAGGGAGAGAACGGGTGTAAGAAATGAGTTAGCGGCTAGAGTGGATATGAATGTGTTGAGGTGGTTTGGCCATGTTGAGAGAATGGAAAATGGTTGTCTGCTAAAGAAGGTGATGAATGCAAGAGTTGATGGGAGAAGTACAAGAGGAAGGCCAAGGTTTGGGTGGATGGATGGTGTGAAGAAAGCTCTGGGTGATAGAAGGATAGATGTGAGAGAGGAAAGAGAGCGTGCTAGAAATAGGAATGAATGGCGAGCGATTGTGACGCAGTTCCAGTAGGCCCTGCTCCTTCCTCCGGTGCCTTAGATGACCGCGGAGGTAGCAGCAGTAGGGGAGTCAGCATTATGAAGCTTCATCTGTGGTGGAAATGTGGGAGGTTGGGCTGTGGCACCCTGGCAGTACCAGCTGAACTTGGTTGAGTCCCAGATTAGGCTGAAGGAACATAGAGAGTAGAGGTCCCCTTTTTGTTTTGTTTCATTGCTGGTGTTGGCTACCCCCCAAAATTGGGGGAAGTGCCTTGGTATATGGATGGATATATATATATATATATATATATATATATATATATATATATATATATATATATATATATATATATATATATATATATATATATATATATATATATATGGAAGGATATATAATCTAGATTAATGTGGGTAAGGGTTAGGTTGGATAGGGAATGTTGAGCGTTTGTCAGTGCGTATGGGCCAGGTAGTGAGAAAAGTGAAGAAGAGCGGAATGAGTTCTGGAATGAATTAACTAGGTGTGGAGAAGGACTAGTAGAAGGAATCATGTAGTTGTTATGGGTGACTTAAATGCTAGAGTGGGCGCTGGAGAGGTAGAAGGTGTCATTGGGAAGTATGGCGTACCAGGTGAAAATGAGAGTGGTGAGAGACTGGTAGACATGTGTGTTGAACAAGAGATGGTAATAAGTGCTAGCTTCTTTAAAAAAAAAGATAAAAATAAGTATACATGGGTAAGAGTGGCAAATGGAAGAGTAGTAGAAAGGGCATTAATGGATTATGTGTTCATAACTAAAAGAATGTTTGGAAGATTGAAAGACGTGCACGTGTTTAGGGGTATGGCTAACGGTATGTCTGATCATTTTTTGGTGGAAGGAAAATTAGTTGTAGCAAAAGAGTGGGGGAATAGAGTAGGTGGATGTAAAAGGGAGCTAGTGAGGATTGAAGAGCTAATAAAACCGGGGGTAAAAAGTAAATATCAGGAAAGGTTGAAAATGGCATATGACGAGGTGAGAGTAAGAGAAACTGGTAATTTAGAGGAGGAGTGGAAGTTAGTAAAAGAAAACTTTGTTGGGATTGCAAGTGATGTATGTGGCAAGAAGGTTGTTGGAAGCAGCATGAGGAAGAGCAGTAAATGGTGGAATGAAGGAGTGAAGTTAAAAGTGGAAGAGAAAATAGGGCTTTTGAAGAATGGCTGCAGAGTAATAGTATAGAGAAGTATGAAAAATATAGAGAGAAAAATGTGGAAGTAAAGCGCAAGGTACGTGAGGCAAAGAGGGCAGTTGACCTGAGGTGGGGTCAAGGATTGGGTCCGTCATATGAAGAGAATAAGAAGTTTTGGAAAGAAGTGAAGAGAGTAAGGAAGACTGGCACAAGAATTGAAGAGTCAGTGAAAGATGGAAAAGGAAGGTTGTTAAAAGGAGAGGAGGCAAGGAAAAGGTGGGCGGAATATTTTGAAAGTTTGCTGAATGTTGAGGATAATAGGGAGGCAGATATAATTGCTGTTCCAGGTGTTGAGGTGCCAGTGATGGGAGATGAGAATGAGAGAGAGATTACAATAGATGTAGTGAGGAGAGCACGAGATGAAACGAGAGTAGGAAAAGCATCTGGTATGGATGGTGTGAAATCTGAGATGTTGAAGGAAGGGGGTGTGACTGTACTTGAATGGTTGGTGAGATTGTTTAATATGTGTTTTGTGTTGTCAATGCTACCAGTAGATTGGGTTTGTGCATGTATTGTACCACTATATAAGGGTAAGAGAGATGTGCATGAGTGTTGTAATTCAAGAGGTATTAGTTTGTTGAGTGTAGTTGGAAAAGTGTATGGTAGAGTATTGATTAATAGGATTAAGGATAAAACAGAGAATACAATCTTGGAAGTACAGGGTGGTTTTAGAAGAGGGAGGGGTTGTATGAGTCAGATTTTTACAGTAAGGCAGATATGCGAGAAATATTTAGCAAAAGGTAAGGAGATGTATGTTGCGTTTATGGATCTGGAGAAGGCATATGATAGAGTTGATAGGGAAGCAATGTGGAATGTGATGAGGTTATATGGAGTTTTTGGAAGGTTGTTGTAAGCAGTGAAAAGTTTCTACAAAGGTAGTAAAGCATGTGTTAGAATAAGAAATGAAGTGAGCGATTGGTTTCCGGTGAGAGTGGGGCTGAGACAGGGATGTGTGATGTTGCCCTGGTTGTTTAACTTGTATGTTGATGGAGTGGTGAGAGAGGTGAATGCTCGAGTGCTTGGACGAGGATTAAAACTGGTAGGCGAGAATGAC
>NC_090726.1:56014259-56036759 GCF_036898095.1 Palaemon carinicauda | reverse complement strand
ATCCATGGCACATCTATTTAAAAGTTGTTCTTATTTTAAAATATATCATATTTTGTATTCCTAACATTTTATAGAGTTTAATTATATACTGATATTTTTCCTGAATGGGGTATTTTTTTGTGGAGTGCTTGATTCATAACATCGCGCTGTCCCTAGTTGGAATATAGCTTACTACTACCACTACTACCACAACTAAAACTACTACTACTACTACTACTACTACTACTACTACTACTACTAATGATGATAATGATAACAAGAACAATCAGATATTTCAGACCTGCACCAATAAATATTGCTAACATTCACCTAAAGTCTACGATTACCGCCTCTTATTTTCAATATGCTTATTGTAGAGTAGATTGTGTAAAATGCAGAATCGTAATCTTCATCTGTAATACCTCAAATTTCATGGTTTATCCCGATGCCTATTATCTATCCTTTGTTTAAGTTTTGTGAAAATCCTATGCGTTAATTTGTTCTAACGTCATCGTTAAAATTGTGAATACACGAATCCGGATCTGGAATCCGGATCCGGCACCGGATCATCTCCAAAAATTATGGAGTCATCCATGGCCTTAGATCTATCAGTCAGTTTGTTATAAGGTTTTTTTGGTTTTTTTATTAAATGGAGGAAAATGCAAATCCAGAACTTGAATCTGGATCTGGATTATCTAAAAAATTTAACGAAGTAAAATATGAGGTAGGGTTTATCTTTGGTGAGAATTTCTTTAAAATTCGTCGAGTAATTTTGACGTAATCCTGTCTACAGACACGCAAACAAATAAATGAATAAAATGACGAGAAAATACAACCACCTTAGCAGAGATAATAATAATAATAATAATAATAATAATAATAATAATAATAATAATAATAATAATAATAATAATAATAATATTTACAAAGATCATATTAGGCAAAATAGAAACCCATCTGAAATTTAATTAACCAAGAAAACAGGCAGTCCTTGGAAGTGGGTGTTCTGCAAATGATCATATCCATATAATTAACCAGCTAATGTGAAATAAATCTGAGTACGACAAAACTTATGTATGATATGAAACCTATAGACAATGACAAAGCTTTCGATTCTCTAAAATCTTTAGTAGTATTGAAATCCCTATATAAGCAAGGAATGGATGAATCTTATGTTAAATTTATTTACTTTTACTTTGATGGCTGCTTTTCTGGTACCATACAGCAGGAGAACCCCACTCTCTACAGGATCTCCACCGTCGTTCTACCTTGTTCGTTCAGAGTAGTTATCGTTTCAGGTCATGTATTGTTCATTTACGGTTAAATTGTCATTGTAGTAAGATTGTTTAAATAAGAAAGTCTTCAGTTTCCTCTTGAAAACCTTAACGTCTTCAATCATTCGAATGTTTCATTGGAGCTCATTAAATAGTCTCAGGGTTACATATTTAAAGGCTCTGGAGCCTAAAGTAGACCTATATATAGGTTCCTATGATATGAAGCCATCTGTAACTATTCTCGTGTCGACATGATTTGTTGGTTGCGCGATATTTAACTATTTTCTTAAGTATTTTGGACGACTGGATCTGATAGCCTGGTGGGTTATTGTACATATCTTAAACTCAATTCTCGCTTTAATCGGCAGCCAGTGTAAATTGATTAGTTTAAGGGTGATCCTTTCTCTCGTAGGGACACTTTTTATCAGTCTTGCTTCTCTGTTTATCATGTATTGTAATTTCTTGAGTTGCACTTTTAGTAGATTGTAATAGACAGAGTTGCTGTAGTCAGTCCTGGCAATAACACAGTTAATCACAAGTTTCTTCACAGAGTTTTCCTCCAGGTAATTTTTTATAAACGCAATATTTCCTAGATGATAAACATCAGTTTTTATTACATTATTTATTTGGCCATTTAGAGACAGGTTACAGTCAAGAATTACACCTAGATCTCAAACTTTATTAGATATCGGCACTGAGTTATTATTTTGTTTTCATTTGAATATTACCCAAGTTTCTCACGTTGTTTTCTTACCCACCAGCATGAATTCAGTTTTGTTCTCATTTAATTTTTGTTGTTTAAATGTCATCTGCAAATAGTTTGAACTTCACGCCATGCCTTTGTAGTATTTTTGATACACTAATAGTATAGATGCAGAATAAGTTTGGGACAAGTACACTCCCCTGGGGTACCCCTATGTTTAAGGGTTCATATGACGAATAAGAGTTTCCTATTTGTACACAGTCATTTCTACCAACTTAGTAGTCTTTTGGGTATTTGAAGGCTTGTTCTTCAACGCCGATGGACCATAGATTATTTTGTAGCAGTTATAGCACAACTGTGTCAAAAGCAGCACTGATATCGTGCAGTATTAAAATACCACATTTATTTTCATCCATCAATCAAACATATCATTTACAATAGAGCAGATGGCTGTCTCCATACAGTAGTCTTCTGTAAGCAGATTGGTTGTCAGGCAAAGCTTCTAATACTTCTAAGTGACTGACTAGTTCTTCAAGATTACATATTCAAGCACTTTTGAAACAAATGATAGATTCTAAATAGGTCTATATGAGCTTAATTCCTGGTAGTCCAGTACATTTTTCAAAACTGGTGTGACTATAGCCATTTTCTCAGATTTAGGAATCTTACATTCATCAATGCTTGCATTTGCTATTCTCATTATTTTTTCAGCTAGACTAGAAGTTTCTCTCTCCAATTACTTCAGATATTGGAATAGGATCGATCGCACAGTTTGTTTTCTTAGCTCTCTTGATAATTCTGGAGATTTAATCTTGTTATGTTGTTAAATCTTCTTAATTTTGTCTCTGTGCCTGGCGCATCATTAATCTGATGTTGAGCATTTAAAAATGTCCTATTTATATTTTCAATTTTATTTTTGAAGAATACTAGAAAATTAATTGCTAGTTCTTGGTAAATGTATCCACCAGGTAGCTTCTTTATTTTATATTTTCCATTATACCTTTCAGGAGATTATATGACCTATTTATGTCTGTTGCTGCTTCTAGGATCTTTCTGTTATAGAATTCCATTATTTTCTTCTTAGTAGGTAGCTATGTTGACACGGTAGGAGAAGAATTTGATTTACGTCTAAAGTTTATTTTCTTTACTAATTCATGTTTTGTAGAGGTAGACTAAACGTAATAAGTTTGTGTACTGGGGATATATTACATTTCTCTTCAACTTTTATATCAGATACAATATTATCCATGTCATCATTTAAAACTTAATCCAACGTTTACCCAGTTCAAGTAGTTGTAAAGTCGACAATATTCACTAGTCAATGTGATTCTAATAACTCACTAAATGCCAAAGCGTCAGGATTTGATGCGTCATCCATCCAAAAAGTGAAGTCCCCACAGATAACTAATTTGTTTTCTCCATGGTGATGATGTCAATGAGAGCATAGAATTCTTCAAAAAAGATACTATTGTCTGTTCTAGGAGGTTGGAATATTGTTCCAAAGGATATTTTACTGTTTTTTTTTTTTCTTTTTTTTTTGCGTAATGTTTATTTCTATATATTCAAAGCTTGTTACACTAATTCTTTTCAACATTTTGAGATTTGAGTAACTTTTATGAATAACGAGTCAGACGCCTCAAACAGACCTACCTCCTCTTGGTTTGTGAAAGAAGGCGTGTGTGGGGGGGGTGACATTTCAGTGATCTTTGCCTTGTCCAAGTTATTCAAGCCTGTTTCAGATAATGCTAACATATCCAAATATTTCTCGTTTATCAATTCTCGAATTTGAATAGTCTTATTACCTACAGATTGTATATTTACATAGCCACAGTTTATGACATCCATAGTAACCAAGATCAGTATTTTCCGCTAGTCTTTTCTATTCCAAGTCATAAGCTTTGCAGTGTTTAGAATTTACTATGTCTTCACTTGGTTTGTTTAACTTTGTGCAGTTTATACACTTTGACACTTCCAAATTACACTCCTTGGTGGAATGTTTTCCTGAACATTTCCCGCAGACTTTATCATTATTCTTAGACTTGCAATCTTTTTCAAGATGTCCATACCTCTGACAGTGGTAGCAGGTGATCACGTGGTACCTATCACGTATGTTAGAAATACCCCATCGTAACGAAACTTTGTCCCCATTATCATGAATAATCCTCTGAACTTCAGGATCACATTTGAGCACATAGTGGGTGGTCCCGCCCAGGCATTTTTCTTCAGGACTTCATTTATCTTCTCTTCTATATTTTGGATTTAGTCCAGGCAGCGATTTCTTTGAATCAAAGCATATACTATATTATCTTCATCATTGTACACATTGCATATCACTATTTTTGGTTTTAGTTTTCCGATTTTTCTCGTTTCAGTGTTAGCCACCATTGTCTGAATTTTGTTTGCCGTCTCTTCACTGATCATTTTGTTTGCAAAGTATACAACAACATTTCCATTTGTAGTTGACCTCGTGTTCAGTATAGGAATGTCTTTAAGCGCTTGTTCAACTTCACTTTGTCTTTCAGTAATTTTAGTTGTTTTATTAGTTGATTTAATTATCAACAGTTTTTTTGCCATAGCTTTGTCAGCAAATGTCGTTTTCTCCGGTTTTGGGTCTATCACTCTTTAATGTGTTGCAATTGATTCCATATTCATGGCAAGAATGTCAACTTTCTCAGTGAGGTCGGTAGTCTGGGTGGAATTTGCTGTGTCTGCGCTGAGGTCCGCAAGTTTGTTTTCCAAGTAATCTATATTCACATTTTGTTAATTCAGGGCCAGATCTCTTACGTTCACATCTTCCTTTAATTTTAATATTACTAAATGGCTTTGTCTAGCTTCACGTACGCAGTGTGGACATAACCAATCTAGGTAATTCCTTTCATTATGAGTGATGCTTACCACTATATGCACACATTTCTTATGGTAGAGTCTATTACATTCACATCCGATCAGTTTTTTTCCGTTTTCGCTCGGTGTTTTTACATATGAGGCAGAAATAGCTAGGAGCAGACATAGTGTACTGTTTCTCATCACTTAGGTTTCTCCATGAGACTAACCAATATCTTTTCAATGATATTCTAAGCGAGAAACAGAAATCTATAACACGAATCCGGACGTGAGTAACGGAGCTCCACACATCACGTCCACACTCTAGCACACTCAAACAACGTGAATGAGAAAATTTCAACTGAGAAAGGAGATACACAGGAAGACCTAATCTCTCCAAAATATTTCACAGTGTGACTTAAAGAGGTTTTTAAGAATTTAAATTAGGAATAATTTAACCATTTTAGTTTTGTATATAAAATAATTAAATTCAGAATATAATTAAAGGCATTGCAAAAGATGATAGAAGATTTGAATGAAAAAAAAAAAAAAAAAACAGAAATGTGGGGCTGAAAATAAAATATGAGGAAAGCTAAGATAATGATCAAGGAAAATAAAAGGAGGAAAAACTGGTTATGGAGGACCATATAGAGATTGTTAATAAATATAAATATTTAGGAAGGACAGTAAATGTTTCGTTGGTAAATAAGACAGAAACTAAACGAAGGATAACTATAGGTTAAAGAGCCTCTGTTAAAAAAGAGAAATTCTCATAAGTGAAATGCAACTCGCTTTAGAGAGGAAAGAATTCAATCAGATGGTCCTACCAGCATTAACTTCTGCATCAGAGACTTAGAGGGATACAAGAGCCTTAAAATAAAAACTAGGTTAAACTTAACAGCGTATGTAGAGAATGATGGAAAGGATTAATATGAAGCGACAGCAAAAACAGGAGCATGCATACGAGAGCACACTAAAGTAGAGGATATTCTAACAATATGTAAGCAAATAAATGAACATGGACAGGTCATATAATGAGAGTTACAAATAACAGATTAAAAAAAAAAAACGTTAACATAATGAGTCCCTATGCGATGAAAGCAAAATGTTTAAAAAGCATATTTTACTTTATATATATATATATATATATATATATATATATATATATATATATATATATATATATATATATATATATATATATATATATATATATATATATATATATATATATATATATATATATATATATATATATATATATATATATATATATATATATATATATATATATATATATATATATATATATATATATACATTTATATGTATATATATATATATATATATATATATATATATATATATATATATATATATATATATATATATATATATATATATATATATATATATATATATATATATATATATATATATATATATATATATATATATATATATATATATATATATATATATATATATATATATATATATATATATATATATATATATATATATATATATATATATATATATATATATATATATATATATATATATATATATATATATATATCACAAGCACACGTGATTTTAATTAATGTAAATATCACCCACGAATGGCATTTAATACCGAATTCTATCTTGGGAAAATATATCCACTTGGAATTCATTTTATGGTAACAGCTTCTGGCCGGGTGGGGATTCGAACCACCACCTGTTCGGCTTTAGACTATGCCTGCAGTGACCATGCCGACTTGATAGCTCAGTCGGCATGGTCACTGCAGGCATAGTCTCAAGCCAAACAGGTGGTGGTTCGAATCCCCACCCGGCCAGAAGCTGTTACCATAAAATGAATTCCAAGTGGATATATTTTCCCAAGATAGAATTCGGTATTAAATGCCATTCGTGGGTGATATTTACATATATATATATATATATATATATATATATATATATATATATATATATATATATATATATATATATATATATATATATATATATATATATATATATATATATATATATATATATATATATATATATATATATATATATATATATATACATATAAATGTATATATATATAAATATATATATATATAAATATATGTATATATATATATATATATATATATATATATATATATATATATATATATATATATATATATACATATATATATATATATATATATATATATATATATATATATATATATATATATATATATATATATATATATATATATATATATATATATATATATATATATATATATATATATATATATATATATATATATATATATATATATATATATATATATATATATATATATATATATATAATATATATATATATATATATATATATATATATATATATATATATATATATATATATATATATATATATATATATATTATTCATTGTTCCTTGTCCCTTCTATTCCATTTGCGATTACAGGTGGAATGCAAAATATGGTATGTCAATGATTCGACCTTTTGGATTAAGTAAGACACGTAGTCTTTAAAAAATATGTTTAATTTTTTTAAATATACCGTTAAGACGTTTTTTTTTTCAAAAAGCATATAATAGAGAAAGTGTAATAATAAATTTAATGATTGGAATATAAAATGGTTTTTAGCCAATGTAGTAATAATAAAAATAATAATAATAATAATAAAAATAATAATAATAATAATAAAAATAATAATAATAATAATAATAATAATAATAATAATAATAATAATAATAATAATAATAATAATAATAATAATAATAATGAATAAGCTGACGTATCCCTTAACCTTATCCATAAATAATGTATGTAATATTCATCTATAAATGAAAAAGTCGGTAATTATAATCTTTTCTATTGTTTACATACCATAGTCCGTCGTCAACCTGAATTTCTGGATCAAATAGTGTTTTCATTAATTTAAGGCATGCTACCGAAGGATATTTACTATCAAAAAAAAAAAAAAAAAAAAAAAAAAAAAAAAACAGTTATTACTTAACCTATAATTTTCCAATTAGCATACTAATTTCAATAGTTTATTCGAAATACTTCTTTCATATTCCACTTACTGCTGCGTGTAAACATATGAAGTTAACCGGAATTTCGTACATGTTCCGAAGCACGATATTTTATGGTTTTTTAGTTCTATCGTGCTTGATTATAGAGCTCAGGAAATTTTCTACTGATGTTTTGTCAGTGAGTATTAGATAAAGAAACAAAGATTCTATTTGTTACTGAGAGAGAGAGAGAGAGAGAGAGAGAGAGAGAGAGAGAGAGAGAGAGAGAGAGAGAGAGAGAGAGAGAGAGAGATGTACTTCATGAAAATTATCCTAGCTTAAAACATATTGGTGCTTATGTAATGCTGTAGTACCTGCTGTATATAAATGATTATAATTAGATAAGAAATAGTATAAAAAAATACTCTGTTATTTGTATGTGTACGGCTACAGTAACTTATCTCATCACAACAACCCAAATTAAATAAAGCAGTCAGTAATATTTGAATTTGAAAATACACTAGAAGAATCTAACAAAATTAGATGAAACTTTTATTAAAGCATAACTATTCAAGTATTCAAGATTTTCTAGAATGCAATATTGTGTTTCCTAGAAATAATGTTGCCAGCTGATGAAAACTACGATTGAGAGAGAGAGAGAGAGAGAGAGAGAGAGAGAGAGAGAGAGAGAGAGAGAGAGAGAGAGAGAGAGAGAAATCAGCTTTATCCAAATGATGTTTTATCTAAGTATGAAAATAATATTACTACGATATTAATGCGTTTAGTTTTTACAATAAGATATATTTTTGGTTAAGAACGGATAAAGATAAAGGAATTCGTCATATTTAACAATGTTTACTTTTGGGGATATGTAAACCTAACACTGCTATCTCTTGCTAGAATTTATAGACAGTCCCAGTTAAACGAAAGTGGATTTCATTTATTTAAAAAATAAAATAACTTCTTATTCTTATTGCACTTAAATACAACTACAGTATATGATTATACTAAGTATATTATATATTGTTAAGTAAATCCTTCTAAAATGCTGTGGAAGTGGAAGAAATGTATAAATAAAACACTTGATTTCTGTTCAGGAATTGCGTGATGTTTCAGGATTTTGCTAGACGTAGGAAAATGGTTATTGGTTGTTGTTTGAAATATATATTGTATACATAGTTCATGTGAAATTGTACTGTATGCATATTGTACAATACAGCATTAGAGTAATGTTCGTTGTAAATGTAGGCTTCATATGCGGATAGTCAAGTCGTCCAAACGAAAACAAGGAACACATACAGTACAGTTAAGCTTTACTGTAGTGATAGTAGTATATTACACTAATATACACTAAAGTAACAGCGAATGTTATACAGTTTTTCTAGATAGGAACAACTATACTGTGATAAAAATCAAGTAAAATTCATATTAGGCAGTATTTAGTTGGCTATTTATCCGAGTGTAGGCAATGGGAGTAAATTATTAGGTATGGTTTGGAACTAACCATCGTTCTCGAACTGCTACAACAAAAGGGCCTTGCAGTGAAATACGAATAGTATACCTTTGGCGCTGACAAAATATTGTTCTTAGGATACCTCGTCACTCCTGAAGGCCTCCACCCACTCCCTAAAAAGGTATCAGCTTTTTAGAACATTCCAACGCCCTCGACCGATAAAGCGATATAAGAATTCCTTGGCCTGATTAGCTATTTTCACCGGTTCTTTCCATCCAGGCCCACAACTCGTGCACTTCTGTATGCTTCCCTTAATGGCAAGCTGAAAGACTTGAATTGTGGTCACCTAAAGGAAGGGTCTCTGCAATGCAAAGAATGCCCAGTTAACTGCCATTGCTCTTACCTTTTCTGTGCTACATGTCACCCTCCATCTCTCTACCCATGCCAGTAATGTCGCTATTGTGCAATACTCATGCAGATGGTCCGCAGCTCACCCAGTCCATTTGCCTTTATCTACAGAAAACATTCAAAGGGAGAATATGGCTACTTTACCTTCAATCGTAAATGACTGGCGATGCATTTGGCTATCCGTCACTTTCACCACATCCTAGAGGGTACACCAATTATCATTTGTACGGATCACATGCACCTGGTACACACCTTCATTCAACAGTCTAACTCCTGGTCAGTCCGTCAAAACTTCCACCTCTCCGCCATGGCTGTGGCTGAATACTACTGCACTCTTCATCATGTAACTGGGAAATGAACCTTGTTGCCGATGCCCTGTTATGAAACACACGTATTGGCTACCATTCACCTGGAGATATATTATAAAGCCTTGGCAGAAGCCCAACAAAAAAATCTGGAGTACCAAGCATGCAGGATATCCTGCAAATCCCTCCGTTAAGAAGACATCACCCTTAACGACGTCAAAGCTAGCCTCCTCTGTGATGTCAGTACTGATAAAAGGTGACCGTGGATACCTGCCCCCATGCTCAATCGGGGGTTTCATTCCATCCATAGTTTATCACAGTATCAATAAGGATACTAAGGATTCTTCCACACCTTTACTTCATGCGAAACTTCAAAGGTATATTAACACAAAGATTTATGTGTGGGTATCTTCACTCAATCTAAGCGACATTTTCTTCAGATTGACGTCATCATAGTAGGTCAACTACTCATATCACAAGGACACCGTTACCTTCCCCTTACAAACTGCAACGTCCACCTCATATAAATCCGCCCAATTTCTCAGGTTAATAGTAAGATTTTTATCTCTGAGTATATCACTTTTGACAGTTACCACTTTCACCTCTCAATTGTAGACATTATTAGCATATTTCCTGGGTATCCCCCTATATCAGACAACCGCCTACAACACTGCAGCCAACGGAATGGTTGAATGCTTTCATCACACCCTCGAGGCAGCTTTGATAGCCAGATGCAATAACTCCAACTGGTTTACTCAGATTTCTTGGGTACTCTTGAGACTAAGAACAACTCTCAAAGATACCCTTTATTTCTTGGTAGGTGAAATGCTATGTGGTAACCTGTTGGTTGTCTTTGTCGATTTCTTTTTTCCGTTTGGAACCTCCAAACCAATGCCTATGTCATGTTGGAAAATTTACTCTATGCAGCCTGAACTAACAGCCCCAGCAAAACAACACACACCAAGAGATTTGCAAAGGCAATGCACGTATTCCTAAGCAATGACACTAGGAAACCACCATTAAAACCCCCTCACACTGGGCATTTCTTCATTACCTGTTGCACACCGAAGGCTTTCCTAATTACCATTCTTTTCCTAGAGGAGACTTAGTCTCCATTGATCGCCTTAAACCTGCTAATCTCCAGCAAGATTACCCACCTACACTGCGCCTCTCAAGAGCAGGGCACACTATTTCATATGTATGTCTTTTTTAAAGGGGTTGCATGTACTGCACATGCTTCATACAAGCTCGTACACTGGAACAGTAATACTTTTTTATCTTGTGCTCCTCCCCTCTCTGATAAACCTGTTTAAGGTTGCTATCACAAATCTTTAACTGTTTGAATTTTTCCATTCTAGCTCTCAACTATGTGTATATAAGCTCGTTGTTTTATTGAATAAAGTTGGTTGCATTCACCTCGCCTTTTCGTTTGAACCTGAGTGCTATGTTGCTACACTATATGACCAGACATAAACTTGGAGTCACACATCAACGATTCAATTTCATGCTTTGCTTAATGATAAAATTTGGGGAACATTCTGGATAGGCATATAACATATGAAAAAAACTAAAATGCTTTAAGGTGATTAGGACACCAAGATGTATTACGGTATTTCTACTTTTTTGAGAATGAGATTAACTCACAGGCAGTATGTAATTTTTGTGGCAAAGTATTTCACTTATTATGACAGTCCCACATTTTCTGGTTGTGACACGTTAGTGCAGTGCTTAGATGCATCGAGAAGGATGTCAATATACTTATGTAGAAAGTAATTTATTTAAAGCTTATGCATTATGTGTTCTATACATGGATGCCACTATATACAATACACATTGAACTCTACACAGATCATTCTCATGTAAGTTCCAGACAACTAGTTCTCTGTGATCAAAAGTTTGGAAGAACATGGCAAACATAGATCTGTTAAAATTCATACCAGATTACCAGCATGACCTTTGATAATTTAATAAATCTTACATTCTACTCTTTGAATTTTCTTGCAGTTTTTATGCTGAGTGTATTTTTCAATATTAGGATATAGGAGCCATTGGATCAAGCTATGATTGTAGTTTGTCTGCTAAGTCAAAGTTACAAGTTATATCAAATAAATACAAAGAAAACTTGCCTGCTATTGAACGAAGTTAGAACATCACTGATATATCCTCCCTTCACGGTCGCTGGGATGGTAGTGGTCCTGATTTACCGATTACTTTTAGATTGCTTTACCATATGTAAAATACGGGCTCTTTAGCTGGTAGCCCGCAAGCCTGACCTGATCGTTAATACCTTATATAGGGTCGTGCAGTGTGTGCGGTGTGATGCCATGTTGTAATTTGTACATAAACATGTTGAAACACCTGCTGCACTGATTTAAAGGTAGCACATTGCGTTATGTGGTTCTCAATGTTTGTGGTGTCTTGCCAACTTAAGTAATTATTTCTAAGTAACTCCTGCATAGTGCTCCATCACCTGAGGACAAATGATACTTGGCGGGCTCAGACTGCACCTTGATGAATTTCACAACGCTTTTTATGATTCAACACAGTTGTTGCCATTTCGATGTAATCATGCAAACTGGGGTCGTAATGAGCAAAAGTTTGACCTTACAACATGAAAGGCATCACATCCCTTATGTGTGACCTCACATTAAATTTGGGCTTGAACTAATCAACCCCATTTTCAATAATAAGGCTTAACACAAAAACTTTAATGCTTTAAGATGTTACACGAAGATCAGGTCCTTTTGATATTATTGTCAATGAGAATGAGAACTAAACCTAAGGATTACAAGTAAAATGCTTAACCAAAATCAATAAAGTGTTGCTTCAAGAAAACATTAAGCGAAATCAATAGTCAGCCATAGGATAATGCCTAAAAACAAAGTCCCACAAAAGTAAGGACAAAGGGAAGCATTAATATCCAGCAATGTTTCTAAGGAAAGGAAACTCCCCAATGATATAAACACAAAAGTATGTTAGAGCAAAGTCTTCTAAAAGATCCCTTATCATAAATAAATCCAAAGAGTATCATCACCTGATTCCATACTATTCCTCTTCGTGAATTAGTGAATGAGCGTTGTTTATTTCGACCTGTAAAGAATATTCTACATGGACCTCTCTATTTTAAAAAAACCTTCGCTCACGCTTTATTTAGTTAAAGCATCAGTTTTTAATGGTAATCCAGTCGATGCAAAATATTACCATTCAAATTATTTATTTTCGTTTGTAATATATCTATAAGAAAATGCATGTTTTAACCAAATCATGATGCTGCAGGATATCTCGAGGAAATACAAATTCTCCTGCATTTGATTATGAATTCTGTCTGAGAAAGTCATTCCTCATGAATTATCTTTAGTGACTTAATGAAGACAAACAAGTCAACGACTTTCACGTTATACTATCCATTATTACATTCGACGTTTATTCTTATACTATATTCGCTGGAGATGTATATAATTCAAAATAGCTTGAATTTCTTGCTCTACAAACCTCCATTTCCTAATTGTAATTAGTTGCTACATAATTTATTGTTACACTTTGTAATTAGATTTAATGTTGGTCGAGTCATTACGAGACAGTTTCATTTTAGAGTCGCTGTAACATTTCTGAAATGATTTTCTTATCTGAGAGGAATTATAAATTTCTCGTTGTAAACATGTCAAGAGTCATTAATGATTCTTATCTTAATCAATGTTTTCATACTAGGATTATGATAACTAGCGGTGCTGTATTTGCTGTGAAACAAAAAAGATATGATTCAAGTTAATACCCGTGACTTTCGTAAAAAAGGTATACATATCAATAATGATTACCTAACACATATTGTTTATCTTATTAATTTACAAATGTATTAACAATGTTATCTATATCGAAATGTTTTAATATATCATCATATTTCCTAATATGCCATATTATTCCACTAATACCTGCGCAATACGTTAAACTTAGTCATCAAGATATAAGTGAAAAATAACAGTAGAATTCTAAATAAGCATTCATAAAAAAAGGAGAAACAAGCATCTATAAAATAAATGCTTAAATTTAGTTCATGGATTAAAGGTACTATCTATTTCAATGTTTTCAAAAAATTTAATACCAGTAAAAAATTTATAGTTTTAAATTTGTAACACGTATACAAGGAAGATTTCAATGTGCTATTACAACATTTACATGTATTAATTTGAACAGTTACACACTGTTTCAGAGAAAATATTTGAGGAGCTTTTATTATTTTGTGGTTGAATATTACATTGATATATCTGTTACTCATATAATTAATGGAATAAAAGTTTTACACTAGTGTCAAAAGGTCAACTTTACATAATAAAGTTCATGACTTATGACGAAGAATAGAGTTTTCCATTTGAAGCTTTTATTATAGTCTCTTCATAACAAAGGTATGACCTGGATATTATTTTATCTTAAATGATTATCCTTTCATTGGACTTATGATAATATTTCTTTATGTGCTTAATCATTGAAAAATAATGTATAATTGACTGGTCATTATTTGTTAGCGCAACCTCTCTTTATCAAAGGTTCTCCGTTTGATGTGATCCCGATCAAAAATATATTTTATTACTTCAAAAATGTTCCAATCACAAACGATATAATTTTCACTTCTCTTGTTTCAAAGTAACCTTTTATTCCAAAATGACATATCCCTACTTTGATAAGTTCTTGTCCTCTTCTATTTTGTCCTTTGATCAGCTTTTATTTTTTAGTTTTTACCCATATGAAAATTCAAGTTTGGGAAATTGAGAAACCGTTATTGAGTAAGGTATGACTTCTGTCGTAATGAAAACTCCTAGTGGTTCTTCTTCCTAAACTGGTATTAACTCTTATATCTGTCGATTACAGTTTTTGCGTTTTGATGGAGGGCAGATACAGCCGATATGATGTTTCTCTATTACTTTTTTTAAAGATAGCTGGACCATATCTACCATACGCGCACCTTTTCTCTTGCTTCTAGTGTTTCGTGGCCACCAGTGTTTTATTCCACACACGGAATAAAACACAGAAAAAGAATGATAGATACTGTGGCTATCTGATAATGATACTTAAATGAAAGTTTGGATGATTTTTCTTAAACTGATAAGAATCAGAAGAGGCCTGAACGCTTAATGTAACAAAACAATCCTAATTTCAGAAAATGTCACAAACGTTTGCATAGATACGATTCCATCCCATCGCACTGCGGCCTTGCCTACTTAGCTATTGATCCTTTTGTACCATATACAGACCTATTCATTTTTACACAACTCTTTTTCATAAATTGTAAGAGTTGGTCAGTCTGCCAAAGACCTCAACTAATCCACTCCATTTATACTCACCAGATCTTTTACTTTCAGATCCCATTGGCTTTGAAAAGGAAAAGGAAAAAAAAAAAAGAAAAAACTGCCCGAAAACATCAGAGAGAGGAAGAGCTTAAGAACAGACAGAGCCTCAAGGAAGTTTGCAACGTCCTTCACACAGGTCTCTTTCATAAGAAAATTATTGTTAGTAGTTACCTACATAACAATAACAAATAATGCCAGCCAATAGAAAAAATTTAACGTCTTAGATGTAGATTGTTGCAGTATGGGAATAAGTTGCATTAAACCTAATGGTCATTTATTCCAAGATGAAATCTTTAATTCTAGTAACGAGACGAAAACAAGTGCTGAGGATTTAGAAAAATAAATACACAAACACACACACACATACATATATATATATATATATATATATATATATATATATATATATATATATATATATATATATATATATATATATATATATATGAAGAAGAACCACAGGGAAAATGAAAGTACGAAATATACGATTATGTCCTGACTAGTTTCGTGATACTTCTTCAGAGGACTGATTGATTGAGAGAGGTTTCTTTACATTTCATAGGGAACGTAAACGTACGAACATACATATAGAGAAATAGAGAACAATAACACTCCCTTAACAGCTACCTGGGCTGAGGTCATATATATATATATATATATATATATATATATATATATATATATATATATATATATATATATATATATATATATATATATATATATATATATATATATAGTATTGTGTATATTTTCGGAAACAACAGTACCTCAACAATTTTTATTGAATAGTTTAAGGAAAGAAAATTTATTCTTGATTTATCTCTTCTTGAAAGCTAAATGGAGGGAGAAGGGTTATATACTTTGAATGCATATAAATCTGTGACGGCGCCGAGTGAGGGTTGTGAACTCAAAGGCAGGATGCAATTGACTGAGTTATATTGTTAGAGAACACTCTCCTTTATATACAAAACCTCAAGGCAACAGGACATAACAAGTTAACAAGACAGACAATGTTATAGAGGAAACAGCAGACATGAATTTTCATGTTTGTTTAGTGCTAGGGAAGAGCGAAGATAAAAGCATAATATATGCAAAAGGAATTATGTACAATTGTGTGACACACGGTTGGTACATGGCTCCCCCCCTAAAAATGACATACTGTACATGTTAAATAGGGTGCCCTGATCTGGAGAGGCGAACTGTAGGCGGGTCATCTGGCAGAAGATAAGCAGGTTTTAGACGATCAATGGAGACCCAGTCTTTTTTGCCCGGAATGTTTAGTAGGAATGCTTTCGGACTGCGTCGGATCACAAGGAAAGGGCCCGTATAAGGGGGCGTTAGTGGTGGCTTGCTAGTGTCGTTGCGCAGAAAGATGTGCGTTGCAGAGTGCAAGTCCGTTGGTATGTGATGCTTCGCTGGGGGCTTGTAAGTCTGGCGGCACGGAGTAAATTTTCCCACGACGTGACGTATGCGCTGGAGATCGTCGGAGGAGGTTGTAGAAGGAAAAAATTCGGCAGGGACGACCAACGGGTCGCCATACACCATTTCAGCTGCCGAGACGTCGAGGGCGTCTTTAGGAGTGGTCCTTAGTCCACGGAGGACCCAGGGAAGCTGAGTAAACCAGTTGCAATCCTTGCAGCGGGACATCAAAGCTGCTTTGAGGGTGCGATGAAAACGTTCAACCATTCCATTGGCAGCGGGGTTGTAGGCCGTTGTCTGATGTAGGGTGATGCTCAGGAGATTCGCTAATAACGTCCACAATTGAGAGGTGAAAGTGGTTCCCCTGTTAGAAGTAATATGCTCAGGGATACCGAATCTTGAAATCCATCCAGAGAGTAAGGCAGATGTACATGAGGCGGACGTTGCAGTTTCCATGGGAATGGCTTCAGGCCAACGAGTGGAGCGGTCGATGACGGTAAACAGGTAACGATGTCCTTGTCATGTGCGTAGGGGGCCTACAACGTCGACGTGAATGTGTGCGAAACGACGATGAGGTTGAGGAAAGGTGCCCACTCCTGAATCCGTGTGTCGATGTACTTTGGAAGTTTGGCAAGAAGTACAGGCGCGGACCCAATCCTTAGCATCCTTAAAAATGCAGTGCCAAATGAACTTCGCCTTCAGCAGCTGTGCAGTAGAACGGCACGAGGGATGTGAAAGGCTGTGAATGAGATCAAACACCTGTCTGCGCATGGGAGCAGGAATCCAAGGTCGCGGTCTACCAGTACTGACGTCACAGAGGAGGGTGGTGTTGGAGTCTTCGAGGGGAAAGTCTTCCCAACGGAGGGACGTGCAGGATGTCCTACAAGCTTGATACTCTGGATCCTGTCGTTGGGCTTCAGCCAGGGCGTTGTATTCCAATCCCAGTTGAACGGCAGCCAACGTGTTTCTTGACAGGGCATCGGCAACGGGATTTATTTTCCCAGGGACGTATTTGAGGGTGCAATTGTATTCAGCCACGGCGGAGAGATGTCGGCGTTGACGGGCGGATCAGGCGTCAGACTGTCGAGTGAAGGCGTGCACCAGAGGCATGTGGTCTTTGAGAATGACGAAGGGCGTAACCTTCTAAGAAATGGCGAAAGTGACGGACAGCCAAGCGCACCGCCAGCAATTCTCGATCGAAGGTAGAATAACCCGATTCTGCCTTGGACAGTTTTCTGCTGAAGAAGGCCAATGGGCAGGGCGAGCCTTTGACCACCTGCTCGAGTACTGCACCAATAGCGACGTCGCTGGCATCAGTGAAGAGAAAGAGAGGGGTGTGTGGGATAGGAAAAGTGAGAGCCGCAGCAGTTGATAGGGCCTTCTTTGCATTGCAGAAGGCTGCTTCTTGAAGGGGACCCCATTTCAGGTCCTTTGGCTTACCCTTGAGGGAGGCGTAGAGGAGAGCAAGAGTGGCGGCAATGGCTGGCAGAAAACGGTGATAATAGTCGAATTCCTGCAGAGCTTTGACGGTCGAGGGCGCGGGGAAGTTCTGAACGGCTGCTACCTTCTCAGGGAGGGGATGGACTCCTTCAGGAGTGATACGATGCCCTAAGAACGACACTTCGTTGGCGCCAAAGGTACACTTGTCATACCGGACTACAAGGCCGTTTTGTTGAAGGCGGTCGAGCTTGATGCGCAGGTGACGGAGGTGTTCCTCTTTTGAGGAGGAGAACACAAGTATGTCGTCCACATAACATAAACAGAAAGGGAGGTCCCCTAAGATGCCATCCATGAGACGTTGAAACGTCGCCCCAGCATTACGAAGGCCAAAACAGGAGTAATTGAAGGTGTATGTACCAAACGGAGTGGTGATGGCGGTTTTGGGGATGTCTTCTGGGTTCATAGGCACCTGATAATACCCCTTCAGGAGGTCGAGCGTAGAGAAAACCTTCGCTTTGTGCAGGTAGGAGTTCACATCGGCAATATTTGGGAGGGGGTAGTGATCCGGTTCTGTTTGCATGTTCAGGAGCCTGTAATCCCCGCACGGACGGAGGGAGCCGTCTTTCTTAAGAACGATGTGTATGGGTGACGACCATGGGCTGGAGGCCTTTTGGCAAAGGCCCATTTCCTCCATTTCGGCGAATGTCTGTTTGGCGGCTGCCAATCGTTCCGGTGCCAGACGTCTGAATTTTGCGAAGACTGTCGGGCCTGTCGCCTTGATATGGTGATAAATACCGTGGTTGGCAGGAACCGTGGGCGTTTGGCGAAGTTCTGGACGGAAAACTTCCGGGTACGACGTGAGGAGGTGGGCGTAGGCATCCATGGGTGCGCTGATTTGGAGAGTGAGGTTAGAGGGGGCGGGTTGAAGAGGTGTCGGCAAGTACGAGTCTGCGTTGACCAATCGTTGGTGGGCGACATCGACCAGTAGGTGGATATGAGAGAGGAAATCCGCACCGAGTATTGGCATTGTGATGTCAGCAACGAGAAACTTCCAATTGATTTACCGTTTCTGAACGATAATGTGAGGTTCTCGTAACCGTAGCTGGGTATCGCAGATCCGTTGGCAGTTACCAAGCGGACGTCGGCCGATGTAGACAGACTACGTCGTGCCTTGAAGAGTTTCCTTGGCAAAAGAGAACGACAAGCACCCGTGTCTACCAAAAATCGCACGCCCGTACCTGCTTCCTGTAAAAAGAAAAGATTAGAAACATGGGAGGCCACCGCCACAAGAGATGGCCTACTTACACGTTTTTTGGCCACTGACAATCCTTGGCACATTTCTTCGCGGTTGCTCCGAATCTGAAGTGGTAGTAGCAAAACTGCAGCGGATGGGAGGTATTAAGTGGCTGTAGAAGTCGTTCGTTTGGGCGTGAGCGCTTGGTGGGTGGTGGGCGGCTTTGTCGCTGCTTCGGCACGTCACGGGGTAGGCGTGTATGTCCTACGGCATTCATGTCAGCTTTGGTTGACATTGAATAGGCATCCTCGTAGTCAGTGGGTGTCCATAAGGGCGTCGGCTTTGGTCATCAAGTCCTTTATGGGTAAACTATTGACATCGGGTATGGCAGCGCGTACAGGTTCGGGTAAACGGCGTATCCAAAGGGCACGAAGTAGGTTCACTTCACGAGGAGAGCCGTCTGCGGCAGGTTGAAGGCGAGCGATACTGGTCATTTCCCTGAGGGCAAGCGAAGCCCTTTGGTCCCCCAACGGTTGTTGCGAGAGCTGAAAAAGCTTTGCTATACGAGCGGCTGGCGACGGCGAGTACTGCTGCAGAAGGTATGTTTTGAGGGCGTCATACGCTATTGGAGTGTCTTCTTGTTCACAAAGCCAGTCGGATATATCTGGGAAGGTGTCCTCGGGTATCGCCGCGAGAACATAATCCGCTTTGGTGGTTGAGCGAGTCACGCCCCTGATACTAAACTGGACTTCAGCGTTAAACCAAGCAAACACCTCTCCGCTGGTGAACGGTGAAAGTTTCAATGGGGCGGCCGCAGCGGCAACTGCTGTAGAAGAGTCCGTCATAGTACCAACGATGAGGGGCGAGGGAGGTTGGGGTGGAAGGCAGTGGGAGTGATTCGACTTCCGGGGCCACCGATGTGACGGCGCCGAGTGAGGGTTGTGAAATCAAAGGCAGGATGCAATTGACTGAGTTATATTGTTATAGAACACTCTCCTTTATATACAAAACCTCAAGGCAACAGGGCATAACAAGTTAACAAGACAGACAATGTTACAGAGGAAACAGCAGACATGAATTTCCATGTTCATTTAGTGCGAGGGAAGAGCGAAGATACAAGCATAATATATGCAAAAGGAATTATGTACAATTGTGTGAAACACGGTTGGTACAAATCAAAAGAATAAAGGATCGTTGGATAAATATTTACCAAGACAGGAAAATATATCCGGTATGTTATGCTGCTTTAAAATTACTAATAAATATGCCTTATGCGAGTCATTAATTTGAGGAACCTTTCACATACACCAATTTATGACTATATGAACTCACTGAGAGTATGTGAAGAAAATAATAATATATATTGTTTTTATTATGGTTATTGATCTGTAAAACGTGTCAAAATAGTCACAAAAAGTGAGAGAGAGAGAGAGAGAGAGAGAGAGAGAGAGAGAGAGAGAGAGAGAGAGAGAGAGAGAGAGAGAGAGAGAGAGGGGTTGGGGGGCGCACAGGAAAATAATGATGACATGAGATAGTTCCTTTCAGTGTTCCTGCAAGATTTCTGAAAGAATTTGTAATTTTTTTCCTTTGAATATGATAACAAAGTTTCGGGTCCTCTGGAGTTTTAATTAGTTCCAAACTTCTTTCTAAGTTCTTGAAGCGTATCAACAGGCCCCATATATGAAAGGATAATTTAGCTGCTCAGGTCGATTTCTTTATTTCAATTTCTTCATTTTTAAATTAAAGTTGGATTATCCTAGACAAGTGTTAAGTCATTGTACTGTCACAAAATACATTAGAAACCATTCCTATACAGGATATGATCAGTATCCTCTTCCCATCTTTATCTAAACAATAGTTGATGATGACTGAGTAGATAGAGCTATAGTTTCTTCAGATCCCTTATCTTTAATTCTAAAGGATCGTTGGTCGTAATCAACACTGAAACCTATAAGAATAAGTGAACTTAGGATCTCCAGGTTACTAATTATAGTCGATTATCTAATTCTAGCATAATTAACGTTTTCCTGTTTTCCTGAGGCTAAACTAACTAGTTTAGCTTTTCGATCTCGAGAGATTAAAGCTCTGTTGATGGACCTTGATGCTTATGGAGGTGTAGACCCAAATGGTATTTTTCCTTTGTTTTTTATAAAGACAGCAGAATTCTTAGCTCCAAAGTTATGTTATTTTGCGCAAGTTAGCAAGAAGAGGAACTTTTAGCACTTGGTGGAGAATTGGTAATGTTACTCCTCTATGTAAATGTGTTCGTTTGTAGCTCAAGTCCCACTGATTACCACCCAATTTCCATAACTCCCATATTATCTGAAGTTTTTGAACGTCTTCTGGCAAAACATCTTAATAGGATTTGCTGAAGGTAATCATCTGCTCCCTAGTCTGTAATCTGGTTTTTTGCTGTACAGATATCCCTTTATTGTGGTCAGGAAGTTCGTATGATTGGCACTGATTTTAGTACTGCCTTTGACCGTGCTAATCATGAGGTCCTTGCTTTCAAACTTAAACAGTTGGGAGTGGGTGGGTCGTTTCTTAGCATTATTATTGATTTTTTTAAGTAGTAGATCTCAAAGAGTTGTTGTTGATGGGCACCATAGTGAGTATAGGAATGTGATATCCAGTGTTCCACAGGGTAGTGTTCTTGGCCCATTATTTTTCATACTATATACACATGACATGTTGTTTGGCCTAAAAACAAGCTTGTTGCATATGCAGGTGATGTTACTCTCTTTGCATCAATTCCATCCCCTGAATGTAGATCTGGGGTTGGTGAATCTCTAAATAGAGATTTAGCTAAAATTAGTGCATGGTGCCAATTATGGGGTATGAAGTTGAATCCTAACAAAACTCAAAGTATGATTGTAAGTAGCACAAGGACGGAAGCTCCTCAACATCCGGTTCTCAGTATTGATAATGTTTCTTTAAATTTGTATGACTCTTTTAAAGTTTCTGGTGTGATTCTTAACAGAAAATTTACTTTTGAGAAACATATTAGGTCTGTGTCTTCTTCAATTCCACAAAAAAAATGGCTTATTGAGAAAGTCTTACAAGATTTTCGGTGATCAATCTATTCT
>NC_090726.1:55991759-56011759 GCF_036898095.1 Palaemon carinicauda | reverse complement strand
TATATATATATATATATATATATATATATATATATATATATGTGTGTGTGTATATATATATATACACACACATATATATATATATATATATATATATATATATATATATATATATATATATATATATATATATATATATATATATACTGCATATATATAAATATATATATATATATATATATATATATATATATATATATATATATATATATATATATATATATATATATATATATATATATATATATATATATATATGCTTATTCATATATCAGTCTTGAATTGGAATACTCAGTTTATAGTGTTATTTTCCAGATTATTTTCAGCTTTGTTAAATAATTCCTGACGTCCCTCATTATACGTGATGTCTCTTGAAGCTCTTCTGGCCAAGTCATTTAGATCCCATTCTGTCAAATATTCTAGCATTGTGTCTAATGCTTACACATAATTTAGTGTATATATGAAAGATTTATTTTGTTCTTATTATTGTTCTTGAACCTTTCTTGTAGTTTTCCCTTATTTCCTTTCCTCAACGGGCTGTTTTCCTTGTTGTAGACCCAAGGCTTATTGCATCCTGCTTAGTACGTAATAATAATAATAGAAATTATCGCCTTTATTATCCAATATTGTGCCGCACGTGTTTCATGCGCTGTTATGCTGCTCATTTCTTTTTATCTCTCGATCACACCCTCTTTGACAAAAGAAATTCATGTTTATGTTTACCATCACATGTTTAACATTGTTTGAATTTTTGTGACATGTTTATCCTCACCTGTTAGTATATAAGCGTGTGATCTGTTGAATAAATTTCACTTGCATTCACCTCGCCTCTCTGATATTACCTAACAGACCCCTCACACAATTGATAACCACCGGAGGTCCTGATCCTTACCACTTTTTTTGCATACCATGGCGCCATTACCTTGTTATGATGCTGCCAGCTGACCCTGACCCTTAGAACCATGCTTATCACTGAAACTGCCATCCTTAGCCAGCAATCACCTGGTTCCAGCATGATGGAGTTCAGTTTCTTATCAAAGCAGTTACTTGATTACGCTGCAAAGCAGAATACGTCCTTAGAGCATTCTACGAAGACACTTTCCCAGAAATTTACCTTAAGCTCTGTGACCAGGAAAACACCCCAATAGCGTACAACGCCCTCAAATCCTACCTCCTGGAGCAGTACTCACCATTGTAAGACGCCAGTATATCCAAGCTTTTTCAGTTCTCAACAGCCAATAGGGCACCAAAGGGCTTTGCTCTCCTTAAGAGAAACAATTAGTATCGATTGCCTCTAATTTACAGCAAACGGCTTTCCTCTGAAAGTGAACCTACTCCGTGGGCTTAGGGGTTGATGCATACCTGAAGCTGTCCGTGCCACCATCCCTCATGATAATACCTTGACCATGAAAGATTTTATAACCAAAGTCGATGCCCCTATGGACAGCCACCTTAGCACCTTTAAGACCTATATCAATACATCCAATCTTGACTAAGAGAAGAACTATTCAACACTGACTGAAGCTGATGTGAATGCAGTAAGAATGCACCAGCCCGTGACATGTTGCAGTGGCGACAAAGCCAACCAACATCCATATATTCTTCCCCTTACTTATGCACCTGCCAACGACCCTGACAGCCACTTACTGATGCCTATTTGCCGCAGTTCTGCTAATACTCCACCAGATTCCGGGCTGAGGAAATGCGCTGACAGTGGTCATCAGCCAAAAAAATTACAAGTAGGCTATTACTTGTGAAGGTGTTCTCCCCGTCTCTAATCTTGTCTGCATACATGATGCTGGTAAGGGTGTGCATATTTTGGTAGACACTCTTGCTTGCCGTTCCATTCAACGAAAGTCCTTTTTTCAGGATACAATGTACTCATTTTAAGTCTGCTAGCATCTGCATGGTAGCTGCTAACAGATCTGAGATCCCCACCTACATGTAAAAGTCTTACACTATCATATGGAAGTGCCAATACCATTAGAAGTTCCTAATTGAATATGTAACATTACTGCTACTTGATGCGGATTCAACCCCCCATTTTAACCTATTGGTTGTTGTGGCACATCAACGCTTAGTTAACGCAGATTCAATGACACCTCTTTAATGTGCCTCGTCCGACCTCTATCTCCACATCGGTGCACTCATGGAGGTCTATACCCAATTCCTCATGTAGCACTAGGAAGTCTTCTGTCCAGAACTTCGTCAAATGCCCAAGGTTCTCCATAAGCATGGTAGTTATTGGCATATCATGACGAAGGTCCCCCGGTGTTCACCAGATAAGGCATCTGGCCCTGGATTTTTTGGCAGCTACTAAATGAAATTTTGCTGAAATTGAAAAAATAAGCCTTAGCTAAAAAGCCTCAAGTCCATAGTACTCTCCCTTATACATTATACTGAAGAACTATGGCTCCTTTTGGGAATTACAGCCGTCTGAACATGCAGACAGAACCAGATCTCTATCCCCAACCCAACATCACTGAAGTTACCTCCTACCTGCTCTCCACTCTCGACCTCTTGAAGGGGGTATTATCAAGTGCCCATGAACACAAAAAAATATCCCTATGACCGCCAACACTACCTACTCCAGTACATAAATATTCAATTATTCCTGTTCAGGCCTTTGTAATGTTGCAGCCACATTCCAGTGCCACTTGGATGCCATTTTAGGGAACTTCTCCTTTTGCACATATTACGAGGATGACATACCTGTGTTCTCTTCCTCCAAAGAGGAACATTTCCATCACCCACATAATGATCTCGACCACCTACGACAGAGCCAATGAAATACTGTTCTTAGGTCATTACGTCACTCCTGAAGTTGTCCACCAACCCTGAGAAGGTATAGCCTGTTCAGAACTCCCCCATGTCCTCGACCGTGTAAGCAGTGAAGGATTTTTTGGACATCATAAACTATTATCATAAGGTTCTGCCAGCCATTACAACCACTCATACCACCTTTTACGCCTCTCTACAGGGTATGCCAGACGACCTGAAGTAAGGTCCCTTTCAGGAAGCGGTCTCCTGCAACACAAACAATGCCTATCGACTGGTGTCGCTCCCACAGTTCCTGTGCCACATGCCGCTCTCCCTCTCCTCACCGTTAACAGACACATCAATATTGGTGCAGTGTTTGAGCAGGTGGTCAATGGTTCACCCACCCAATTGGCCTTGTTCAGTTGGAAACTTCTTATAAGATAAGCCTTTCATCATTCACATGGACCACTTGCTTCTGGTGCACACCTTTATTTGACAGTCCGATGCCTGGTCTGCATGTCAAAATTGACATCTCTGAATACGTACTCAAAGTACCAAGAACGTAGGAAATTCTACACATCCCTACATTGAGAAGACATCCTCTTTGGCGACTTGAATACCACACTACTTTACAATGCCAATACTAATATGTCATGACCATGGATACTGGCCCCAATGCACAAACAGATGTTTGATTTCCTCCATGGCCTCTAACAAGATCCCACCGCGCCATTTTACAACACAACTATTAAAAATGTTCTTTTGGCACCGCACTACTACGTATGGTAAGGATTACTTTCGCCAAACTTCAAAATTATGTAAACACAATGAGTCATGAGTGGTCACCTCTCCTTAACCTCAGTGTCATATTGCACACAATCGCATCAACATAGAAGGTCCCATAGCCACATCACAAATATACCGCTATCTGTTTACCGTCATTGACCACTCCACTTGCTAGGCTGAAGACATCGCCGTGCAAACTGTAATGTCCACCTCACGGTGGATAGTGAACTTTGGTATCGCTGAACTTATTACTACTGACAAGGGTAAGACTTTCATCTAGCTTGCCGCCAATTGAATGGCTGAAAGTTTTCATCACACCCTCAAAGCAGCTTTGATATCCCGCTGTTTTGCACACATTCGCATTGACATAGTAGGTCCCATACCCACATCATAAATACACCGTTACCTGTTTACCATCATTGACCACTCCACTCGTTAGCCTGAAGCTATCCCCGTGCCAACTGTAATGTGCGCCTCATAGTGAATAGCGAGATTTGTTATCCTTGAGCTTATTTCTGACATGGGTAAAACTTCCATCTTTCAATTGTGGACTTCATTAGTAAATCTCCTGGCCATCACATTACAACAGACAACAGCCTACAACCTTCCAGCCAACTTAATGGCTGAAAGTTTTCATCACACCCTCAAAGAGCCTTTGATGTCCCGCTGCAATGACTCCAATGCCTTTGTCATGGTGTGGGAAAATTTACTTTTTGCCCCTATATTTACAAGCCCCGGCTAAGCAACACACACTGACAGATTTACACACAACAACACATATCTTCCTGCTCACCAACACTAGCAAGCCACCGAAGACAACCCCTCACACAAGCCCTTTCCTTGTGATCTGTTACATGCCAAAGGTTTTCTAAAGTAACAATCTTCATTGATCGCCTAAAAGCTGTGCATCTCCTGGAAGATGACCTAGCCGCAGTCCACCTCTCTGGGGCAGTGAACCTTATTTTACAAGTATGTCTTTTTATGGTGGAGCTACGAGCCGCATTTGTTTTATACACAATCATTCCCTGTAATGCTATTTCTTTCTCTATCTCTGGTTCTCTCCGCCACTGATTATAAAAAAAAACCCTACATGATTATGCCATGGTATGTTTCATATTGTTTGAACTCTTGTGACATTGCTTCCCTTAACTGTATGTAAATAAACACGTTATCTGTTGAATAAACTTCACGTTCATTCTTCTCGACTCTGTTATCATTTAACTGCCAATTTGCACAAAAGCTTTTTAAATTCAGTCTTTGATATTGATAACTCTCTCTCTCTCTCTCTCTCTCTCTCTCTCTCTCTCTCTCTCTCTCTCTCTCTCTCTCTCTCTCTCGTATAATGGCACAGTGACTTTCTTTGTCTTGTCGAGAATTGTGACATCTAGTCGATGTGCTTGGATTGTTTTCTTCATCCTGATACTGCAGGCCTCGAACAACTAACCTTGATTATTTTCTACTTCGCTTTAGGCTGATGTTCGTACCGTTTCTGCTGCATGGTATTTGGTATTTTATACATAGCTCCACTTGAAATATTTAGCCACTGTATCGTGTAGATTTAAATATTAAAGCTGAGCAAGTTCTGGAAACCTGCTACGAGTGTGGTTAAGTGTTTTTTCTTTCAACTTACCTTTTCAAATATATTTTAAGAAATGTAAATGCTGTATATTGCTGTCAATATATCATGCTCCTATGGCGTGGTTTCTGGTGCCTATATAAATATTTTAGTTTCTTTATTGACGTTTCACCTTTATAGCTATTATTATTATTATCATCTTTATTATCAATATAGCTTAAAGAAAATTATTATGCGATTATTGAGTAATAAAAATATATATAATGACTTATATTGTTTGTAGATCCTAATAACCTCTTACACTTTTCCCAAAGGGCCCATTATTATCATCATCTTTAGCTTGCTGACGCTACTCATCTCATTATTACACGAAGTGGGAACCACCGAAGCTACGAAATAAATAAATTGTGCCCTCCTATATTTAATTTTACATAAATCCCTAAATTTTCTACAGGTATTAAGTCATTTGTTTTTACAGTTTTCCAATTGAAATATAAAGTTTTCATTGGTGTTACATTTAATCATTTTTTCAGCAAATACTTTTCCCCCTGAGTATAATAACTATAATCATACTTGTGGATCAAATGTATTCAAAGAAGCTAATGAATCGAGATAGTTATACGGATTATGTTTTGATAAGGATATATGCGTTCTCCCTCATTATGACTAAAACAGTGAATATCTTATTTCATTATATCTGATCTTTTCCATGACCTGGTATATTGATTGGTTAAAACTTAAATGTTACACCATTTGATATACAGCTTCCATATGATATATTTTTACTCTGCATCTTGAAATCATTATAAAGAATCTAGTTAAAGATAATCTTTTACTAATATTTGTATAGATTATTATTATTATTATTATTATTATTATTATTATTATTATTATTATTATTATTATTGAAAATAATATCGTATTATTATTATTATTATTATTATTATTATTATTATTATTATTATTATTATTATTATTATTATTATTATTATTATTATTATTATTATTATTTCCTTCCCATTCTAGAATAAGAATTTGATCGGTAAAAAGCAAAATTAAAGCACTTATGTGAAATTCTACATTGAAAAAAAAATCGAGTTTAGTAAATGTCCAATAACCTACCCAAATACAGCCTCAACGAGGTCCTTCTCTTCGTCAAAAAGTAAAATACATTTTTTAAAGCCAGGGAGCAGAGAGCCATTGTTCGAGTACTGAACAATCGATTGTTTTTCGTGCATCACTATTAAGGTAAATGTATTTTCCTACTTTGCCTAAAGTATTAAATATCGATTGAAATAACGAAAAACTCAAAAATAATCTCATTGATGATGCTCCTGTGGTCTCCTTCTTTGATAAATTCCTTCTACCATTCTGTTATTTCTTACTAGGTACACTACATTAACAAAATGGCTTTGGTTTGCTTATCTTATTTTTTTTCTATATTATGAATATCAATTTATACCAGAAAGGAAATCAAAAATTACTCTTATGAAGATTATTATTATTAATCGCGCCCTCTTTTCTCAATCTTCTTGTTTCCCTAATGGACACATGATTTTTAGTTATGTTAGTTTTTTTATAATCATCATGAATGTTGCATTCCTTTTAGTTCTTACTCTCTTTTCTCCATACCATAAAACGTTTGCGTAAAGGTCATAATATTATATCTCTCTCTCTCTCTCTCTCTCTCTCTCTCTCTCTCTCTCTCTCTCTCTCTCTCTCTCTCTCTCTCTCTCTCTCTCTCTCTAATCACTTATCATTATCAAGGTATTCGTGACGCAAAATACATTTGCATGCCAGGAATGCTCTCTCTCTCTCTCTCTCTCTCTCTCTCTCTCTCTCTCTCTCTCTCTCTCTCTCTCTCTCTCTCTCTCTCTCTCTCTCTCTCCTTCATGAAAGGTAAATACTAGAGAGGATTTGGGGCTATTATTAGTTTCCAGGATAAACAGTAAAAGATTCATATAAATATTATAAACAAAATTGTAATGAAATTATAGATTTCGTACTAATCATTCTCTGATATAATAAACTGCAACGAAAATAATTATTGACTGAACAATCTTCCATACCGTTTTATCAATGTTATATTCTATCTAATATCTCACTGTCATTAAAGTTTTGTATCTATGAACAATTAACTATTGACTGTCCTCTGATAGGTTCAATTTAAGGAAAGAAAGAAAGATTTGATATATCACATATTGTTCAATATATAATATGAAATATTTCCCTTAGATTGCGTAGGACATATATGATAATACAATTTCCCCTCTGAATGCAGAAGAGCTTGAAGTGATGTTGAATACATGATTGATGTTGATCATAAATCAGGGCTCCATGCCACATATAATATAATCTCTCTCTCTCTCTCTCTCTCTCTCTCTCTCTCTCTCTCTCTCTCTCTCTCTCTCTCTCTCTCTCTCTCTCTCTCTCTCTCTCTCTCTGATGAAATCAATGCTATAAGATAGTCAATGCTACAAATTAACATAGCTTTATAATCTAAAAAAAATCCATATCAATAAATGCAATGGAATGGAAAATAAATATCTGTCAAAGTTCAAGCTAATTGAATATTTGATAATTAATTTTAAAGTAATTACTCTTCAATAGGATTTTGAAACCCTCCAGATAAAAAAGAGAAAACATCAATATCTCCTTGGCGTGGATGACAAAAGCCACTGGCTAAAATATGCAGATGATAGAGGAGAGTTTTGCGATTATAATGATTTGAGACACAGATCACAATGACAAAATACATTGAATAATTAACCTATGATCAAGAAGGTTTTCAATTGACATATTTCCTGAAGTAATTCACAAGTGACAGGTAGCAATTCCTCTTCTGAGTAAAGTAAAGATGGTTACCTCTCCAACTAGGCCTACTCTGTTTGGAACAATTGTTTAACTGTAAAATTCTACCCAAATGCATGATTTTAGAACACTGAATTATAGTAAATTCAGTTAATGACTATATGTTAATAATACTATTAATGACATCAATAATCCTGATCATTGTCAATATGATCACTATTTTCATTGGCATTGTCATTATCATTGCTATTTATTGTTGGTAATCGGATTTAATAAATGTGACCACTTCCTGACTTCAGTCAGGAAGTACTTTCTTGCACGAAAATGTGAGTTTAAAATTAAATGCATATAGAGTTCTCAATAATTAACACCATGACATTTGTTCTGCCGTTCAGTGAGCTAATGGTTGTCAAAACAAAGCCTTGTATTTCATGAAAAGTTTTATTATGATTTCATATCTTTTGATCGAGAAGAAACTGAAGAGAAGCATGTTACTAGCCAGGACCTTGATTATGATATACTGGTTTTCCTCATTTCATATTCATGAGGAAATACCATTGCATGTCATTGTTTTAAGAATAAAAGAAAGGTTTGATTTAGTACGCATCAATTATGTGCTTTCCATAAATATATAGATATGTTAATAGCGCCATTGATATATATATATATATATATATATATATATATATATATATATATATATATATATATATATATAATCCAAGATAACTATATATATATATATATATATATATATATATATATATATATATATATATATATATATATATATATATAATCCAAGATAACTATATATATATATATATATATATATATATATATATATATATATATATATATATATATATATATATATATATATATATATATATATATATATATATATATATATATATATATATATATATATATATATATATATATATATATATATATATATATATAATCCAAGATAACTATATATATATATATATATATATATATATATATATATATATATATATATATATATATATATATATATATATATTGTACCAACCGTGTTTCACACAATTGTACATAATTCCTTTTGTATATATTATGGTTGTATCTTCGCTCTTCCCTCGCACTAAAACGAACATGAAAATTCAAGTCTGGTTTTTCCTCTGTGATTTTGTCTGTCTTGTGAACTTGTCATGTCCTGTTGCCTTGAGGTTTTGTATATAAGGAGAGTGTTCCACAACAATATAACTCAGTCGTTTCCAATCTGCCTTTGATTTCACAACTCCTCTCTCGGCCCGTTACATTGGTGACCCCGGAAGTCGACTCGCTTCCACCGCCTTCCACCCCCACCCCCTCGCCCCTCCATCGTTGGTACTATGACGGACTCTACGGCAGTTGGCGCTACGGCCTCTCCATTCAAACTTTCATTGTTTGCCAGCGGAGAGGCGTTTGCTTGGTTTCAGCGCGCAGAAGTCCAGTTTCGTATCAGGGGCGTGACTCGCTCAACCACCAAACCGGATTATGTTCTCGCGGCGATACCCGAGGACACCTTCCCAGAAATATCCGACTGGCTTTGTGAACAAGGAGACACCCCAATAGCGTATGACGACCTCAAATCATACCTTCTGCAACAGTACTCGCCGTCGCCAGCCGCCCGTATAGCAAAGCTTTTTCAGCTCTCGCAACAACCGTTGGGGGACCAAAGGGCTTCGCTTGTCCTCAGGGAAAGGACCAGTATCGCTCGCCTTCAACCTGCCGCAGACGGCTCTCCTCGTGAGGTGAACCTACTCCGTGCCCTTTGGATACGCCGTTTACCTGAACCTGTGCGCGCTGCCATACCCGATGTCGATAGTTTACCCATAAAGGACTTGATGACCAAAGCCGACGCCCTTATGGACAGCCACTTCAAGACCTCCATCAACGCCTCCACCCCTGACGACGAGGATGCCTATTCAACGTACACCGAAGCTGACATGAATGCCATAGGACATACACGCCTACCCCGTGACGTGCCGAAGCGGCGACAAAGCCGCCCACCACCCACCAATCGCTCGCGCCCCAACGAACGACTTCTACAGCCACTTACTACCTTCCATCCACCGCAGTTTTGCTACTACCACTTCAGATTCGGGGCAACCGCGAAGAAATGTGCAAAAGATTGTCAGTGGCCAAGAAACATGTAAGTAGGCCATCGCTTGTGGCGGTGGCCTCCCATGTTTCTAATCTTTTCTTTTTACAGGATGCAGGAACG
Source organism: Palaemon carinicauda (assembly GCF_036898095.1). Classification (NCBI taxonomy): domain Eukaryota; kingdom Metazoa; phylum Arthropoda; class Malacostraca; order Decapoda; family Palaemonidae; genus Palaemon; species Palaemon carinicauda. The sequence continues at coordinate 56,001,572 of NC_090726.1, read as the reverse complement.
GGCGTGCGATTTTTGGTAGACACGGGTGCTTGTCGTTCTCTTTTGCCAAGGAAACTCTTCAAGGCACAACGTAGTCTGTCTACATCTACCGACGTCCGCTTGGTAGCTGCGAACGGATCTTCGATACCCACCTACGGTTAGGAGAGCCTCATATTATCGTTCGGAAACGGTAAATTCAATTGGAAGTTTCTCGTTGCTGACGTCACAATGCCAATCCTCGGTGCGGATTTCCTCTCTCATTTCCACCTTCTGGTCGATGTCGCCCACCGACGATTGGTCAACGCAGACTCGTACTTGTCGACACCTCTTCAACCCGCCCCCTCTAACCTCGCTCTCCCCATCAGCGCACCCACGGATGCCTACGCCCACCTCCTCACGTCGTACCCGGAAGTTTTCCGTCCTGAACTTCGCCAAACGCCCACGGTTCCTGCTAAGCACGGTATTTATCACCATATCAAGACGACGGGACCCCCAGTCTTCGCAAAATTCAGACGTCTGGCACCGGAACGATTGGAAGCCGCCAAGCAGACGTTCGCCAAAATGGAGAAAATGGGCCTTTGCCAAAAGGCCTCCAGCCCATGGTCGTCACCCTTACACATCGTTCTGAAGAAAGACGGCTCCCTCCGTCCGTGCGGGGATTACAGGCGCCTGAACATGCAAACAGAACCGGATCACTACCCCCTCCCAAACATTGCCGATGTAACCTCCTACCTGCACAAAGCAAAGGTTTTCTCTACGCTTGACCTCCTGAAGGGGTATTATCAGGTGCCTATGAACCCAGAAGACATCCCCAAGACCGCCATCACCACTCTGTTTGGTACATACACCTTCAATTACTCCTGTTTTGGCCTTCGTAATGCTGGGGCAACGTTTCAACGTCTCATGGATGGCATCTTAGGGGACCTCCCTTTCTGTGTATGTTATGTGGACGACATACTTGTGTTCTCCTCCTCAAAAGAGGAACACCTCCGTCACCTGCGCATCGTGCTCGACCGCCTGCAACAAAACGGCCTTGTAGTCCGGTACGACAAGTTTACCTTTGGCGCCAACGAAGTGTCGTTCTTAGGGCACCGTATCACTCCTGAAGGAGTCTATCCCCTCCCTGAGAAGGTAGCAGCCGTTCAGAATTTCCCCACGCCCTCGACCGTCAAAGCTCTGCAGGAATTCTTGGGCATGATCAACTATTATCACCGTTTTCTGCCAGCCATTGCCACCACTCTTGCTCCCCTCTACGCCTCCCTCAAGGGCAAGCCAAAGGACCTGAAGTGGGGTCCCCTTCAAGAAGCAGCCTTCTGCAATGCAAAGAAGGCCCTATCAACTGCTGCGGCTCTCACTTTTCCTATCCCACACGCCCCTCTCCTTCTCTCCACCGATGCCAGCGACGTCGCTATTGGTGCAGTACTCGAGCAGGTGGTCAAAGGCTCGCCCCGCCCATTGGCCTTCTTCAGCAGAAAACTGTCCAAGGCAGAATCGGGTTATTCTACCTTCGATCGAGAATTGCTGGCGGTGCACCTGGCTGTCCGTCACTTTCGCCATTTCTTAGAAGGTACGCCCTTCGTCATTCGCATAGACCACATGCCTCTGGTGCACGCCTTCACTCGACAGTCTGACGCCTGGTCCGCCCGTCAACGCCGACATCTCTCCGCCGTGGCTGAATACAATTGCACCCTCCAATACGTCCCTGGGAAAATGAATCCCGTTGCCGATGCCCTGTCAAGAAACACGTTGGCTGCCGTTCAACTGGGATTGGATTACAACGCCCTGGCTGAAGCCCAACGACAGGATCCAGAGTATGAAGCTTGTAAGACATCCTGCACGTCCCTCCGTTGGGAGGATTTTCCCCTCGAAAACTCCAACACCACCCTCCTCTGTGACGTCAGTACTGGTAGACTGCGACCTTGGTTTCCTGCTCCCATGCGCCAACAGGTGTTTGATTTCATCCACGGCCTTTCACATCCCTCGTGCCATTCTACTGCACAGCTGCTGAAGGCAAAGTTCATTTGGCACGGCATTTCTAAGGATGCTAAGGATTGGGTTCGTGCCTGTACTTCTTGCCAAACTTCCAAAGTACATCGACACACGGATTCAGGAGTGGGCACCTTTCCTCAACCTCAGCGTCGTTTCGCACACATTCACGTCGACGTTGTAGGCCCCCTACCCACATCACAAGGACATCGTTACCTGTTTACCGTCATCGACCGCTCCACTCGTTGGCCTGAAGCCATTCCCATGGAAACTGCAACGTCCGCCTCATGTACATCTGCCTTACTCTGTGGATGGATTTCAAGATTCGGTATCCCTGAGCATATTACTTCTGACATGGGAACCACTTTCACCTCTCAATTATGGACGTCATTAGCGAATCTCCTAGGCATCACCCTACATCACACAACGGCCTACAACCCCGCTGCCAATGGAATGGTTGAACGTTTTCATCGCACCCTCAAAGCAGCTTTGATGTCCCGCTGCAAGGATTGCAACTGGTTTACTCAGCTTCCGTGGGTCCTCCTTGGACTAAGGACCACTCCTAAAGACGCCCTCGACGTCTCGGCAGCCGAAATGGTGTATGACGACCCGTTGGTCGTCCCTGCCGAGTTTTTTCCTTCTATAACCTCCTCCGACGATCTCCAGCGCATACGTCACGTCGTGGGAAAATTTACTCTGTGCCACCAGACTTACAAGCCCCCAGCGAAGCATCACATACCAACGGACTTGCACTCTACAAAGCACGTCTTCCTGCGCAACGACACCAGCAAGCCACCGTTAACGCCCCCTTACACTGGACCTTACCTTTTGATCCGACGCAGTCCGAAAGCATTCCTCCTAAACATTCGGGGCAAAGAAGACTGGGTCTCCATTGATCGTCTAAAACCTGCTTATCTTCTGCCAGATGACCCGCCTACAGTTCGCCTCTCTAGATCAGGGCGCCCTATTTAACATGTACAGTATGTCATTTCTAGGGGGGGAGCCATGTACCAACCGTGTTTCACACAATTGTACATAATTCCTTTTGTATATATTATGGTTGTATCTTCGCTCTTCCCTCGCACTAAAATGAACATGAAAATTCAAGTCTGGTTTTTCCTCTGTGATTTTGTCTATCTTGTGAACTTGTCATGTCCTGTTGCCTTGAGGTTTTGTATATAAGGAGAGTGTTCCACAACAATATAACTCAGTCGTTTCCAATCTGCCTTTGATTTCACCACTCCTCTCTCGGCCCATCACAATATATATATATATATATATATATATATATATATATATATATATATATATATATATATATATATATATATATATATATATATATATATATATATATATATATATATATATATATATATATATATATATATATATATATATATATATATATGTGTGTGTGTGTGTGTGTGTGTGTATAAACAGAAATATCTTCCTGACTAAGTTTTCGTTGTGTAAACAGATTATTTACATGTGCCATGTGAATAAGACCCATTAAAAATAATTCAATTGCCTGAGGGCTGTTTTGGAAGCAAAATGCCATTGAAATGTATTTAGGAATTAATGGCTTTTCTTCCCGAATTCTTGCAAATAAAATCTATTGGGAACGGTTCCATGTGGATGAACCAGATAATTTTAGGAATTCCAACCAGTTCGTAACCTGAAACAAATGGACAATTACATGTAGCTGCAATTAACCGCAAGAGGAATTAAGGAGGACATCAGCTCGTAAATGTAATCCTCGTTTAATCGCTCATAGAATTTTGGCTGAATGAGATTTCAAACAATAGGGATTAGGAAGGGTTTGGTACAAGAAACCTCGAAAACACTTCATATATTTCTTCGGCTTGAAGCTTTAAATTTATACGTTGTTTCATCATTATTTCTATTAATTCCAAGTTATATACTGCCTTTTTTTGTTGGAAGCTATAAATTTATGTTATGCTTCATTATTATTTCCAATAATTAAACTTAATATACTTTGACTTTAGAAACAATAGATTTATTTGTTATTTTTAATTATTATTTATATTAATTCCAGTTGATATACTTCTTTTGGGAGTCATACATTCATAATTTTTTTCTTTATTATTATTTCTAATAATTTCACTAAATATGCTCCTTCTTTTGGAAGCTATAAATTTTTAGTATTTTTTATTATTATTTCTTGTGCGTGAAATGGCCCAAGGTTTCGAGACTGACCTCCGTTTCCAGTCCTTTGCTGTCATGGCCCTTCAGGAGGATGCAAACTTGTGCACCATCCACGCCAAGAGAGTCACCATCAAGCGCAAGGATATCCAGCAGGCTCACTGCATCCGTGGAGAGAGAGCTTAAGTTTAAACTTAGCACCTCACTCTAAAGGCAATGCATGTTTGCCACGGGTTATACTCGTATATGCGTATGAACAGCTTGGTGGAATAATGAGAGCTGTGGGTGTGGAGGAAATGGCAACCGTAAATCTCGATAATGTCACTGGAAGCAGGGTGAGAGATGGGGTTTAAGGCGATGGACAAACTATCTCTTCAGCTTTTACCCCTAATTTCTGGCAGTTTATCTTACTTGAATTAGTATGGACCAGCAGTGGTCAGTTGCATTAGTTAGATAGTTTGTGCGCATCACAAGGAACTGACTATCCTTAGATGTATCTAGCCAATAAATCCAATAAGGATTTAGTCAGTCATGAAGATAAGAATCTCCCGATTTATAAATACTAAAGATTTTGTAGTGCGTTGAACAGTCGGAGATAGTCGAGAAGGATTGGAGTGGATTGGTGATTGGAATTGAGCAGATCTAGAGTATGCTGATGATAATGTCCTTGTTAGCAGCACACTACAGGACTTGCAATGCTTGCTTACCAGAATGCATGAAATATCACACGAGGTTGGGCTGAAGATGAATAGAAGGAAGACAGAGATGATTAGAACGTAATATGCAATGGAATATGATATATCGTTGGAAGGAGAAAGGATTAATGAGATAGAATTATTTAAGTATTTAGGAACTATCATCTCCAATATAGGGTCTTTCGAATTGGAGTTTAGTGAAAGATTGAAAAAAGCAGATCATGCAATGACTAGGTTAATTAAAATTTGCAAACTAAGTTACCTAAAATTACATATAAAAATCAGATTATGAATCAATTTAGTGAGATCAGCTTTAGTTTGTGAACTTGAGTCATGGTATGACAATAAATCAATATCCAACAGATTTCGTAGGTTTGAGAACAAGGCCCCCAGATGAATTTTGGGAATTAAATGGTAAGACAAAATTAGAAATGGAACTATAAGAAATATTACTCGAGGGCCATATGTGGTTGAGATAATGATAAGGAGTAGATGCAGATGGTTTGGGCATGTTTATCACCTTCCCAAGAGAGATTAGTTCACCAAATGTTCAAATGGGCTCCACAAGGCACTAGAAAAGTAGGAAGACCAAGTTCTATATGGCTGAGGACTATGAAACGCAAATTAGTGGAAGGTTGAATGGAGACGATAGGAACGACTGGTGAAATCTAATCAAGATCCTTTGCTTCAATAGGCGTAGGAGGAGATGATGATGATGGTTTTTTCTATAAATTGATTTATATATTTTTTTTTCTAGAAGTTATGAATCTAATATTATGTTTGTTTATTATTTCTATTCATTCCACTTCATATACTTCTTTTTTTGGAAGGTATAAATTAAGTTATGTTTCATTATTATTTCTATATCTTCCACTTCATATACTGCATCTAAATTAAGTTTAATTATTATTTCTATTACTTCCAATTCATATACTTCTTTTCTGAAAGGTATATATTCACTTTATGTTTCATTAATATCTATAATTCTTCCACTTCATATACTTCTGTTTTGAAAATTATAAACTTATATTGTTTCATTATTATAAATATTTTTTTTTATATACTTCTTTTTTTTGGAAGCTATACATTTGAAATAAGTCTGATTATTATTTCTATTTTATCCACTTCATATACTTTTTTTTTTTGAAGGTATAAATGTATATTTTATTTGAATATCAGTTTTATTTTCTCACTTCATATGCTTTGTTTTTGGAAGGTATGCATTTATATTTTGTTTCATTCTTATTTTATATTCATTCCACTTCATATACTTCTCTTATGGAAGTTATAAATCTGTATTTTTTATTATTACCTATATTTCTTCCACTTTATATATTCTGTAAGCTATATATTTAAATTAGGTCTGATTATCCTTTCTGTTCCTTTTTTTAGGGGGCGGAGAAGGTATGAATTTATATTTTGTTTGATTAATATATTCAGTCCTTCCACTTTAAATATTGCTTTTTTTTTTTTTTTGAAAGATATAAATTTTTATTGTTTGATTATTATTTATGATTTTTCCACATCATATAACTCTTTTTTGAAGCTATACATTTAAATTAAGTCTGATTATTATTTCTATTTCATCCACTTCATATACTTGTTTCTTTGGAAGGTATAAATTTATATTTTATCTGATTATTATTTCTATTCATTTAACACCTTTTGAAATAGGCCTTTTGTTTCCCATAGGCTTGTAAATGATAGTGGTAAATCTTTGAGAGAAGAGACACAAAAAAATAACATAAGCATAATCGTAATATATTGTTGACTTTTTATTGTATTTCTAATCTCAACGGATGGAATTTTAAAACCGATTACAAAATGCACATGGTTACCAGTATTTTATTTTTTTTTTCGAGATTGTAACTGGAGTCCATTAATAAGGAATAAAAGTTATTTGTTATTTGAAAAATACAGATTGAACCATTATAAAAAAGAGAAATAAAAAACAATATATACAGTATATATATATATATATATATATATATATATATATATATATATATATATATATATATATATATATATATATATATATATATATATATATATATATATATATATATATATACAACATTAATATCATAAACATATAATCATGTATATATCAATACTTATGTCTAGCATAACACTATATTTTTTAAGAAAAGAAACATGGTTAAAATAAATATTCCCTATATAAACTATATAAACTTTAACAAAACAGGAGGAAGAGAAATTAGATAAAATTATATGGCCGAGTGCACCCTCCAGCGAGAGAACTCTAACCCAAGACAGTGGAAGACCATGGTACAGAGGCTATGGCACTACCCATGAATAGAGAACAATGGTTTGATTTTGGTGTGTCCTTCTCCTAGAAGAGCTACTTACCATAGCTAAACAGTCTCTTCTACCCTTAGCAAGAGGAAAGTGGCCGATGAATAATTACAGTACAGTAACCGCTTGGGTGAAGAAGAATTGTTTGGTAATCTCAGTGTTGTCAGGTGTATAAGGACATAGGAGAATATGTAAAGAATAGGTCAGAACATTCGGTGTATGTGTAAGCAAAGGGAAAATGAACTGTAACCAGAGAGAAGGATCTAATGTAGTACTGTATGGCCAGTCAAAAGATGCTATAACTCTCTAGTGGTAGTATTTCAACGGGTGCCTTTTTTTCGCTAGATCTAGACAAATTTTACCTCTCAACATACAATGGTTGCTTGACTTTAACTTGTTTAACGTAGTTACATTTTTAACTAAGTTAGCTTTTTTACTAAGAATAATCATTATCAATGACCTTAGATGTCAGGATGCTAGAAAACCTCAAATCAATCAATTAATCAATCACTAAGAATTATATCTACCCTGTTTTTCGTTTTTCCATTTGCACTTTTTCATATAGTATTTTCATTATCCTTTTTATAAAGACAGTTTTCATAATTTTAAGATTTTTTGTTTCAGCAAATTCTACATGCTTGTCTACTTTGTCATTTCTTTTCCTTATTACAATTTCACCTACCGCTGATCCTTTTCTCTTCTAAATTACTACCATAGTTGGAAATGAAGAATGCTTTAAGACAAAGTGCTCTTACAGGAAAGGAAACAAGGAAGCAGATATAATAGTTGCCTGAGTGTACTTTCAAGCAAGATAATTCAAACCCGTGAGAGTGAAAAACTGTGGTAAAAAGGCTATGGCTGTACCTATGACTAGAAAACAATGGTCTGATTTAGGAGTGTCTTTCTCCTAGAAGAGTTGCTCACCAGAGATAATAACTCTCTCCTACTCTTACCTTTTGAAAATAACCACTATACAATTATAGTCAAGTAATTAAAACTCTCAGTGAAAAGGAACTGTTCGGGCTATTTTAGTGTTGCAAGCTGCATGAGAAGAGAGAGGAATGTGTAAAAGATAGACTAACCTCTTCGGTTAATGTGAGAGGGATCAAATGTAATAGCATCTGGCCGATAAATGTCCCAATAACTCTACTACCTACCATGATAAATGGTTGTTTATAGATGCGGCTATTTATGAATGTTATCTCATCTCACTAACATATGTGACTTTCACACATCTAAATATGAAGTCATAATTCTTTTTTTTGGAAATTTATTCTTCTTAGTTCTGAGGACTTTTTTTATGTTTGAGCAAATCTTATTGAAATTTCCTTGATACCCATTATGTATGTCGAGAGCTTAAATTCCGTTTAATGGAACTATCAGCAAGCAATGCCTGGATTTCCCGGACTAATTATGTGTAGCCTATATGGGGTTTAAGGCAGACACCTTTTCCTATCTTTTGAACTTGCCATTCATGAGCAATTTTTAAAACTTAGGACAGTTCTTTCTATAACTAACTCATAGTTTGGTTTACAATCTGAGGGATTGGTTAGCGTAAACGGCTAGTGCTACATGTGCCTAATAAATATCACTCGAGGTCTGTCTACCTTACTAAGGCCACTCATTGGCTGATATCATGAGTTATGGTTTTACATATGGAAATTAAAAGGGGTTTAATTATATTTATATTTCTCTTTATTGTAGTGCTCGGTCTTTAATCGAAACATTGCTCTAATACCTATTGTGACGGAATTTTTTTATAGTGAGCTTACACAACCGTAGGACCGTTTTTTGTCTTACAGACTGAGGGAATACATTTTTTTGTTTTTTCTGATCAAAGGATTTGCACTGCACAAGAGTGCTCACACATAACTTATGCGGTTAGTCTCTGAACTCCTAGTTCATAGGAAATCGATAACTCAGGGATGGTTTTGCAATAAATAAAACTTAAAGGACCATAGAGAGGGGAATTACCATGATTATGTATAGTGATTACCGCTCAGTTATCTCCCTACGAGGAATTATTTTTTGTTTACTTCTTTCCATTCTCTTTATTTGTAGTATAATAATACCATGTTTCCTTAGTTTCAACATGTCTTTTTTACTTTTTAAAGTATAACATTTTTTACAACAGGAACAATAAACACAAGGAGAACACTGCTTGTACCTGCATCTTTTAGGAGCGAGTAGTTAGATGGGTTTGGGGGCTTGGATAGAACGAGGGCTTATAGATGGAGCTCTGGCCCCAGTCTCAGTCTTCTAATGGCGTAAAGCAGGTCATCTTCCTTTATAGGTCACGTAGGAGAAGCATCAGAGTGGGAAAAATAAATCCATCAAGAGAAGGGAGGGGCGAAGCTGTGAGGCCTGCCTTGAAATGTCTCCATTAACCTGGAGGATCGAATGGAAGGTTGCTCCTGAAAAATAGGTTGAATATTGGGTAGATTCTGCCTAAAGGGAAGTGGAGAGAGATAAGGGTATGGTTATGAACGTGTTAAAGCTGTTTACAAATGAAGAATAAGTTAAGGTGTTTAATCTCTTCACAAATCTTGGAAGGGCAAAGGTCGGGACAGAATTGTTATGAACGATAATATCCCTTGGGCTGTCAAGAGTTAGGCGCGATTAACAATAGGCGCTGTTCAACAATAGAGGTTGGATTTTAGAGGGTACG
>NC_090726.1:55961759-55986759 GCF_036898095.1 Palaemon carinicauda | reverse complement strand
ATGATATATATTTACAAAGTACATCTGCACATTTGAAGGAAGTATAAATGGATTGGTAAACAATGACCTATATTTTGAAAATTTCCATCATTCTTTTAGATATCTGTTACATATAGGCCTTTAACAAAAATACTTGTTTATTCTATAATAAACAGCTTTATCACATTCATGAAAATTTCACTCAGCAAAACGTTTGATTCCACATAATGCCCCGATTTGTTTTAGTAAAAATTTAATATTAGGAGCCTAGCGAATAAACCACAGACCAACAAAACACATGCAGCAATCGCTTATAGGCAGATTGTAATCGTGATACTAGTGCTGCCACCAAGCATCAAAGTATAACCGCATGACAAAATATGACTGAATGGACGCACTAATTCAAAGGTGCTGTGCATATAATTACAAAACTCCCGCAGGAAGAACCCCAAAATTTAATTTTTTTCACATTTCCCAATAAAGAAGAAGATTCAGAACGATATGTTTTTGTAGTTTTACTGATGAAGTCATTTTGATTTAATAAACATAGTCATGACAGTAGTGGTAATGTTAGACCCAATTGAAGGTCGTCGGTACTGACAGTTGTCAGAGTGGTGGAGATAAATGTTAGCTTACTATAATAAGATATTGAATTTGAAATAACTCTGAATATTGTACATTTGCAATACACTAATAATTAATGGAGTGCAATCGTTGAATAAATATTAATATATTACAGTTACCAACAACGCAGGTTAAAACAATAACACACGTTCATGTGTATCTACAATAGTGTCTAATCCGTAATCATAGTATATTTCTACTTGATTGGTATATGATATGTGAAGTAGTGCTACTACACCCATTGAAAACACTACACGGTGACGACGTTGAAAACCTGTTAAGGTTTATGAAGTTAGACAAATATGAAACTGTAACACCACCATTACCACCTACATCTATAGCTATTAATTTTTCTTTGTATTCAACGTCCTTCTGGTAAGTTGCCCCTTCTCCCAAAAAAACTTTTATTCAAGACACACACACAAACACACACACACACACACACACACACACACACATATATATATATATATATATATATATATATATATATATATATATATATATATATATATATATATATATATATATATATATTGAGCCTCTGTCCACATGGTTGGAAGCGACCTGGCCTTTCAATTGAAGGGTCTAGGGTTCGATCCTAGTATGAGTTGAAGATTTATTTATATTTGGCACGATGTTATGTTAATTTTCATCCACATTGACTAATTAGATGTAATTCATATTAAAAATTATCAATTGTGTCACATGGAGGAGGGAGGCCAAGAAGTCCGGGAAACCTTGGTGGTAAGAAATTGAGGTCTCGCCGGGTAAATCCTAAATCCTGAATTGCAGTCAGCAGTTAGGTTCTGACCTCTTTTGAGCCTCTCTTGGCATGGTCGGAAGTGACCTGGCCTTTAATTTGAAGAGGTTTGGGTTCGATCCCGGTATGAGGTAGAAATTTATTTCTATTTGAGCACATATTGTGTTGATTTTCCTCCATATTGACTCATAAGAGGTGATTCAAATTAAACCCTATCAATTGTGTTGCCTGGTGGGGCGGATAGTTGGGGGAAAACTCGCTGGTAAGGGATTGATGTTTCGCCAGATATATCCTGAATTGCAGTTAGGATCTAACTTCTTTTAAGCGTGTGTTGACATGGTTGGAAAAGACCTGTCTTTTCAAATGAAGGGGCTAGGATTCGATCCGGGTATGAGGTAGAAATTCATCTTTATTTGAGCAGGATATTATGTTGGTTTTCATCCATATTGACTCATTAAAGGTAATTCATATTGCAAACTATCAATTGTGTCACATGGTGGGCCGAGAAGTCGGGGAAAACTCGCTGGTAAGAGAATGAAGGCTCGCCAGGTAAATCCCGAATTTCATTTAGCAGACAGGTTCCGACTTCTTTTCAGCCACTGGTAGCATGGTTGGAAGTAACCTGCCCTTCCACATATATATATATATATATATATATATATATATATATATATATATATATATATATATATATATATATATATATATATATATATAATGGACATTACAACTGGTTATACTTTGGCACCAGACGGCGCAATGGTATATTCTAGTTTGGCCGTTAACCGTCTGTGTTTTGTTGGTCTGTCATTGAACTTTTAATTGTTACTGTATTAACAACTTTCTCTTAATAGCTGTACTGTTTAACAGGTTAAGTAATATGGTAATAAACGCATAATTGCCATAATGGCATAAGTGGAAGTGGCTGTGAAGGACTTAAACAGTTTCATTTGAAGAAATGATGGTTAATAGGTACGCCTAAAAAGCTTGTGTACATTTGAAAATTTTTCATTTTTTTTTTTTTTAATACTTATGGTTACTCCCTAATTATGCATTTAAGTAGCATAGAAATTTGAGAGAATGCACGTGAGCCTAAGTATATTTTTTTTTTTCTTTTTTGATAAACAAGCAGCAGACCACCAACAGTATTTAGACACGTCCACCCCTTCCTATTTACCCCATTGTTTGCTATGAAATATACATTTATCCTTCATTGCTAGTTTATTTTGATAATGCCGTGTTGCGTACCGGCGAAACGTTTACAAGCATCTAATATTTCATCTCAACAAAACAATACTTTTCTTGATAAAAAATGAATTTCATAAACACTTATCGGCCTAGGTTGAGTTTTCTCCACAGAATTAACCGATTATTAAAATCTGGCTTTATTACTATTTAAAAAGAAGCATTAGTTCTTTTACAATTATAATTATTAATGTAAAATATCGAACATCACATATTTCCTATGGTTATATAGCATTTATTACAATATATTATTAACAAAACCTTAGTGACCATCAGCATCAGGTATATATATATATATATATATATATATATATATATATATATATATATATATATATATATATATATATATATATATATATATATATATATATATATATATATATATATATATATATATATATATATATGTGTGTGTGTGTGTGTGTGTGTGTGTGTGTGTTTATGTGTGCATATATATATATATATATATATATATATATATATATATATATATATATATATATATATATATATATATATATATATATATATATATGTGTGCGTGTGTGTGTACGTGTGTGTTTATACGGTGATAGAAAATTGAAATATGTGGATATTCAACGTAATAATGCATTAATACTGAGCTCTCTCTCTCTCTCTCTCTCTCTCTCTCTCTCTCTCTCTCTCTCTCTCTCTCTCTCTCTCTCTCTCTCTCTACTGTTATTATATAAATTACAAAATTATGAACGTTTAATTACATATAGACCTATTGCAAATATCAGTTATATAAGTTTTATACGATTGATTAGAAAGTATGAAAGACCTTAAATCATACGGCTCAGGTTTTAATAGAAGAATATTTGTCATTAGCTAGATAAAGAAAAAAAAATCTCAATTTTATATGCATGATATGAACCTGTTGTTTAAAGATACGTAATTTTTTCAAAGGAAAATGTAGTAGATAGAATTGTATAATTATTAGAAGTATCGAATAATTTAATATTAGAGTATATTCATACAAAAATTACTTGATATTATATCCAGACCTCGAATTGTTTTGGTAAATTTATTTCATATGGTTCACGGTAATATGCACAAACCTTTGCGTACATCTATTCTGATGATAATTCCCATTGAATTTTACAGTGTGTTCAATTATATATCTCTATTATTATTATTATTATTATTATTATTATTATTATTATTATTATTATTATTATTATTATTATTATTATTATTATTATTTTTATTATTATTATTATTATTATTATCATTTAACTAAAGATTGTAGCTACATCAGTGTCATTTATCTTATGATTGAGATATGTTGGCCATCGGTAAGTAGAGATAGCAAAATACATAAAAATAGGTTGACTGCTACGTGCTGGAAAAGGGTGACGGGTATCTCCCATAATCTTCAGGCTAAATGTAGATGTAGGTAACCAGGGCTGGCTCTATTTATTCAAGTCGGAGCAGTAGTCAAGTCGGGGGCTGATCACTGCTTGGTCCCTGTGAGAGGAGGCGTTACTGAGTCTGGGACATAGCTGCTCTCTATTGGTTGCTGAGCTCTACGGGAGGGGATCCATTGCAGCCACATTGCTAGTATGCTTGATATTGTCATAGTGTAACGAGCCGAGAGAAGATTGTGACTTAAAGGCAGGATGAAAGCAACTGAGTAACTTTATTACAGAACACTCGCCTTTGTATACAAAAACTCAATATAACAGGAAATTTCCTGTTCAACTGACACCACACCGGTTAACAGTTAACGGTGAGAAAACAGACACGTTATTTCAGGTTCAATTAGTGCAAGGGGAGAGCAAAAATACAAGCATAATATATACACCAAATGAAATTTCGTTACTGTGTACGATCGTGTGACACACGGTTGCTACATGGCTCCCCTCCTAAAAATGACATACTGTACATGTTAGATAGGGCACCCTGATCTAGAGAGGCGAAACGTATGCGGGTCATCTGGCAAGAGATAAGCAGGTTTTAGACGATCAATATAGACACAGTCTTCTTTGCCACGAATGTTTAGTAGGAATGCTTTCGGACTACGTCGGATCACAAGGAATGGGCCCGTGTAAGGGGGCGTTAGCGGTGGTTTGCTAGTGTCGTTAAATAGGAAGATGTGCGTTGCAGAGTGCAAGTCTGTCGGTACATGATGCTTCGCTGGGGGTTTGTAAGTCTGTGGCATGGAGTAAATTTTCCCATGACGTAACTTATGCATTGGAGATCATCAGTGGAGGATGCAGACAACGGGTCGCTATACACCATTTGAGTTACCGAGATGTCGAGGGCGTCTTCAGGAGTGGTCCTCAGTCCCAGGAGGACCCAGGGAAGCTAACTAAACCAGTTGGAATCCTTACAGCAGGACATAAAAGATTCTTTGAGGGTGAGATGAAAATGTTCAGCCATTCCATTGGCAGCGGGGTTGTATTCAGTTGTCAGATGTAGGGTGATGCCCAGCAGATTCGCTAATGATGTCCACAATTGAGAGGTGAAAGTGGTACCCCTGTCAGAATTAATATGCTAAGGTATACCAAATCTTGCAGTCCATCCTGGGAGTAAGGCAGATGTACATAAGGCAGACGTTGCAGTTTCCATGGGAATGGCTTCAGGCCAACGAGTGGAGCGGTTGATGACGGTAAACAGGTAACAATGCCCTTAATGTGAAACTTGACTTCTGCGCGCTGAAACCAAACAAACGCCTCTCCGCTGGCGAATAACGAAAGTTTCAATGGGGCAGCGGCAGCGCCAACTTCCCTGGAGTCCGCCATAGTACCAATGACAGAGGGGCGAGGGCGGGGGGGGGGGGGGGGTGGAAGGCAGGAGGAGCGAGTCGACTTCCAGGGTCACCAATGTAACGGGCCGAGAGAAGGTTGTGACCCAAAGGCAGGATGAAAGCAACTTAATTAGATAGGTAATGCGCAACGATCGTTTGATAAATCTTGCCAAAGAATCCTCTATGCAATTAGTTAGTCAATAGAAAGAGAAGATGACAGAATGGCTCACAGTCATGGGCATAGTAGTGTGCTAAGGGTCTCCCGGTTTATAAATACTAGAAAAAAAAATTGGTAATTGAAATGATGTAATCATGTATGATATTTGGGAGTTAAAAAAAAGGGGAAAAAGAATAAATACTAAATAAAAAAATAAAAAATTGGTAATTAAAATGATGTAATCATGTATGAGATTTGGGAGTTAAAAAAAGGGGGAAAATGAATATATGAAATTTAGTTTCGATATATTGGCCCTAAGTGAAACACATACTATCCTCTTTGAATTTTCACTGTGTATTGCAACTGAAGATGCACGAATGGTCACTAATTCCAGGGGTAGTGAGGTGCAAAGAATCTTTTGATTTATGAAGACTAAAAAAAATTCCAATTGGTATTTGGAATGTTAGAACCATGAATCATATTGGGAAGCTACAACAAATGGAGAATGAATTTATGAAATATGATAGGATAGGTATGGAATTTTTAGTCTAAGGAAATATTCAGGAAGAAGGGATGGGGTTGGAAGAGAATCGGTAGGAATGATGCTAACATTAAGGGCAGAAAAGGCATTGACTAAGTCAAGTGTTATAAAGAGTTGACTGTTACTTGCAAAGTTGAAGTCAAAGAAGTGCAATGTGGTTATTATAGTTTGGTATGCACCAACAAACGATTCCTTTGAAGAAAGGAAAGATCAATACTATGAAGAACTACAGACCATAATATATGAGATTCTAAAGAGATAGAAAAATTGTATTTGCTGGCTTCAATGCTAAAGTTTTGAAGAATAACCCAGGTATAGAGAATTTGATGAGTGTTGATGGTCTTAGCAAAGTTGCAAATGACAATGGAGCATTAATTTTTTGTAAGTTTTTGTTCAGCACATGGATATCCTGAAACATACATGTAATTCACCATGTGACAATTTCAAAAATCAAATATATCACTTAGCTATTAAAAAAGAGAGAATGAGGACTAAGAAATGTAAGAAGCTACAGAGGGGCAGATATTGGTAGTGATCATTACCTCTTTATTACCATATTGAAATTATAACTAAAAGCACTCAACAGAAATGTACAGAAAATATTTATGTTTGATACAACTAACCTTCTATAAAAAATGCACTGAGAAACATTTACAAGTGAATGTAGGAATTTATTCACAGTTTTAGAGACTTTGGGGAGACGGAGATAATTAATGAAGAATGGTGTAATATGGAAAACATATATCAGTCACTTGTATTGAGGCTTTGAGACACGCAGCTACACAAAGAAAGCAATGCATACCAAATGATACTTCGGATACAATAAAAATGAGACAAAGACAGAAATTGATTGCTGAAAGTTTTTGAGGAAGTAAAAAAGATACCAGTTAGAGCATACTAAGTATTCAAGAATCAATAGTAAGATAAAAATAAAAGCCTAAAATGAGTGGAGAAAATATTAAGACAGTAAGCCCATGAATTCAGGGAGTGGCTATGGTGTATGGATTTCTGATAGAATTATAGATAAAATCTCTACTTGGGAAAAGCAAAAAAGGTATAAACCCAACAAAAAGAGGGATAGATCTCTTATAACATCAGAAGATGAAGAAAGTCAACGTTACGGAACAATTTAGTGAGATCAAAAATAAAAGATAAGAAGGTAATAATTTGATCAATATAATTGAAACTGAGTAAGACCTTGATGTGCCCATGAATGAATTCAGTGTTTTTTTAAGTTGAATATATGGTAAAAACTCAGGAAATGTAAACTCCAAGGAGACGATAGAATAACTGCTGAGTCAATACTGCCGGAAAATGAAGTGACCCCAGAATACGTACAAGATTTGTTTGTAGAATGTGGCATGAAGAGGCAAAAACTGATCCTTTCAAGTCAGGGGTGTAAGTTAACATGAGGAAAAAAGGAGGCCAGACATATTGCAATAATTACAGAGGCATCATACTTACATCAGATGTCATGAAAATAAATGGTATGTTCATTCTAATGAGACTAGAGAGAAAATTTGTGATATGAACAAGTATGATTTAGAAAAGGTAGAAATTATACTAACTAAATTTTCATTTAAAGTCATATAGTACAGCAATGCGTAGAAAATAGAAATCTTCTTTTAATGGCATCTGTATACCATGAAAAAGCTTTGATAGTGCACACCTACCAATTTTGTAGAGGTCCTTTTTTATTATGGATTACTAGTAAATATGAAAATTTCGTTTAGTCTCTCCATGAGCATAGGAAGTGCAAAGGTGATGTTGGTGGATTTTGTAATGCGTAGAACAGGTGTGGATGGTGAGGAAATGGACTAGTTTGGTAATTGGAAACTAGCAGACCTGGAGTATGCTGCTGATGCTGCCCTAATAAACACAAAGCCTCAAGATTTGCAATGTTTGCTTACTGGAATGCTTAAAATATCACAGGCTATGGGGCTTAAATGAAACGAAAGAAAAACAGTTATAATGAGATTGAAATATACAATGGAAGATTAAATATTATTGGAAGGGGACAGGATTAGTGTGATTGAATCATTTGAGTATTCAGGAACTATAGTATCTGATATAGTGTCTTCAGAATTGAAGTTTATTGAATGTTTGAATAAAAGCAGGTTAGACAATGGTAAGGTTAAGTAAGATGTGGATATCAAATCGCGGGAAATTACATAAAAAAAAGTCAGGCCATATATCCGTTTAGTTAGATCTGTGCTACAGTATGGACATGTATCATTGAATGACAATGGAACAATCTCAAACAGATTTTGTAGATTTCAGATCGAATCCATAAGCAGATTATTGGGAGCTTCATTGCACGGGATGCTGAGAAATGAAGCTATACGAGATTATTTGAGTGTCATATGTAGATGAAGATTTTGAAGACTCAGGTGTACATGATCGAGATCGTTTGCATCAATGAGCATAAGAAGATTTGATATATATATATATATATATATATATATATATATATATATATATATATATATATATATATATATATATATATATATATATATATATATATATATATATATATATATATATATATATATATGGAAGTAAAAGTGATATTTTTCAAGGGTTCGCAGACTTTCATGACCAATCTCACAGGCTCTCCCCACCTTGTCAACGAAGCTTATGATTCATTTTTTTTTATTTATTTATTTATTCATTTTTTTTTTGCAGCGAGATTGACGTTGGATCTTTAGGAACCTCATCCCTTGTTCAAAGCAAACTAAATTTGATGCTTACTCATATAATCAGATTTGTGATTTGCATTGATATTAGATTTGATTTCATTTGCAGTAGCGTCTTCCTTTATTACGAATTATGGTGCTGATGTCCCAGCATTATCTATGCAATGAAGGAGTTTCTTCAATCCCAACCAAGGTGTTTCTCTTTTTTTCAATCAAGTTCAAGAATCCAATGTTGCAGCGTGCTCATAACTGGCCTTGTTTGTGCAACACATCATAGAACGTAAATTGTACATACTCCATCAGAATTCGTATACCGGTACCTGAAGACTGCACGGCATCACTCCCGACAACCACTTCATGTTTCTGTGCTCCAGCATTTGTCTCTCTCTCTCTCTCTCTCTCTCTCTCTCTCTCTCTCTCTCTCTCTCTCTCTCTCTCTCTCTCTCTCTCTCTCTCATATCAATTATAATTATAATATCCCTATGTAGAAATGCATTTTATTGTTTTGTATATTATATGAATTGTTTGGTTCTGGTAAATTTCTTATGTTTAAATTGTTTGCTAGGGAATGGTTTGGTTCTTTCATTTTGAAAAGCAAATGCATCTACTTAGCATACCTTAAACTACCTCTTGGGACAATTTTAAAGCAAGAAACAAGCCATTCTTGAGCGATGTATTTTAAGTTTTACCAGGTTGTTCGCTGCTGGACACAAGACTGAGGAAACCGTTGTCGGTGGTGAATGATCTGAAGAAGGCAGTATGGAGAGGCCAGCTTAAGAAGCACGGCAAAGCAGTCTTCTCCTGAATTAGAAGAAATTTTTTGGCAGCCAAGGGACAATGGCTCTCATTCATTAGTGTAAGATCGGTGGCTCTGGACTTAGCCGCTCATAGCCCAGCGGCATAGTAAGAAATATGAAACCAATTGTTCAAATTGTTCTAAAAGCACTAAAATTGGCACACATGTGGATTAATACATTCTGAACAATTTTGGATATGGAGGCATTCAAGATTCTCCCCGTAGCACATTTGGCGGCCATTTTTCAAAATGGCCGCTATTTACCGTTAGCGTCATTGAATATGTACCATAATTTGTCTTTTTGTGGATGCTAAAGGTGATAAGTGTGCTATAGGTGATAAGTATTGTACAATTACACATACTTCTGTGCTTACCAAATAATTTGGCTACCATTTCACAAGAAAATGAATTTTACTTTGCAGCGGCAGCGTTGGTGGCAGTGACGGCGGCTGCAGTAATAGTATAGTGTTGATAGTCATGGTGCTTGTAGTAGTAACTTGTGGTAACATGGTGGTGTTTTGTGTCTTTGCAGGTGAGGCAGCAGCAGCACCACCTGACATCAGAGACGCGTTGTTCCAGACTGCAGCCATGGCAAAGAAGTTCCAACTGGTCGATACTTTTGAGCAACGTACTCCCACAACACCTCCTGAGACAAACTGGAAGCTGTGTCTTGTATGTCAAGAGGAGACAACAGAGTCACTTGTCTGCCCAGTACTGTCTAAACGCCGAGACCCTGGGAGTGGATACACGACAATGGCTGCAAACTTGGTCAAATTTGATGAACTCGGAGAACTGCCAAGAACTGTTCAGTTACAGAGACTAGATGAAGGACAAGGTGTTGAGGCGACAATGGTTGCCCACCAGGCCAAGTGGCATAAAACATGTATGCTCAAATACAATAACACAATGCTACGAAGAGCAGAGAAGAGACGCATCGCAAGCAGCTCAGCATTTGATAGTACTGACAATGTCCAGGCCAAGCGCGCCAGAACACACTCTTCAGAAGCCACTACCAGCGGCACCTCCTGCTTTTTCTGTGGAAAGTCTGGCACAGAGACCCTACATGAAGTAACAACCTTCCAGGTGGACACACGCGTACGGAAGTGTGCAGCGCAAGTTGGGGACAATGAACTCATAGCCAGGCTCAGCATGGGTGATATGGTGGCTCTGGAGGCCAAGTACCATTCCAAGTGTTTGTTGGCTCTTTACTATCGTGCAAAGACCACTGTAGAAGCCGAGCAGAAAACTGACCATGAAGGTGTAATGTCAAGAATCGTACTGGCTGAACTGGTCCTGTATATCGAGGAAACCGTCATTGAAGAGCTGGGCAACCCTTTCGAGGAGGACAGTCAGGACTTGCTGGTGCTCGACACAAAGGAGATCGCAGACCCTGCAGTCATAGAAACAGTCCGTAACGCCAAGCAGATTGGCCAAGACCAGTTTGAAGCATTCTCAAAGGAATGCATCGTGGACAGAACCAAGTCCATTGAGGTGGCAATCCACCGGAACAAGCTACCACTGTTTGCGACCAAGAGAGGACCCAATATACCCAAAGGAAAAGAACAGGTCAAATCTCTGAAGAATGATGTTGCGCTCTTCGCACGATTATATATCGGCTGCCAGACCCGTAATGGGAATCTAGAAGAGTTCTTCAGGCATGAAAATCAGCAATGCCCTCCAGCTTTATCTGACGGAGGGAGACTGTACCTAGGGAGCAAGAGTGACTTGCTGGTGTGCCTTGAAGGCCATGCTGAGCCTCAGTTTGAAGCTCCTACTGTCACTGCTGTTGTCCTCGATGGAGCAGTAATCGTACAGATGTTGAAGCCGGGTACTGCCAACACGTTCGAGGAATATGCACAGCAAGTGTTCATCCCATACGTTGTACAACGTTTCCAACATGTATCACGTCTTGACCTTGTGTGGGACAGCTACAGAGCAGATTCCCTGAAGGCATCAACCAGAGAACAGCGTGGAAAGGGAGTACGTCGGCGTGTTGTCGACTCAGCAGTCATACCAGGAAATTGGCAAAGTTTCCTGCGAGTTGATAGCAACAAAGTGGAGCTCTTCAGCTACCTCTCCACCATGCTTGCAGAGTCCTTTCAAGAAGAAGGCAAGGAACTGGTCGTCCCTGATGGGGAGCAGGTGATCTGTGTTCCACAGCAAGAGGATGTCAACTCACTCGCACCATGCAACCAAGAAGAGGCAGACACCCGCATGATGCTACATGTAGCACATGCTGCACAACATGGTCACCACCAGATACAGGTTCGAACAGTAGACAGTGACGTCGTGGTCCTAGCAGTGATGGTAGTCCAGAAACTACCAGCTGGAGACGAACTCTGGGTAGCCTTTGGGACAGGCAAGAACTACCGCTACATTGCAGCCCATGAAATAGCTTCCTCCCTTGGTCCAGAGAAGGCATGTGCTCTTCCAATGTTTCATGCCATCACAGGGTGTGATACTGTGTCAGCCTTCGTCGGACATGGGAAGAAATCTGCCTTGGCAACATGGAACACGCTGCCACAACTCACTGATGCCCTGCTGAGTCTGGCAAATGCACCCACAAGCATCCAAGAGGATACAATGCATGTCATCGAGAGGTTTGTCATACTCCTGTATGACCGCACAAGCAAATGCAAGGACGTCAACAAGGCGAGAAAGCAGCTCTTTGCAAAGACGAACTCTGTTCAGAACATCCCGCCAACCTACGCTGCTCTGGAGCAGCATGTGAAGAGATCTGCCCTTCAGGGTGGTCATGTCTGGGGCCAGGCATTGGTACCAACGCCCTTGCTCCCTCCACCAACAGACTGGGGCTGGCATCGGAGTGATGATGGGCTCTACACACCACTCTGGACCACACTCCCTGAGGCATCCAAGGCCTGCTATAAGCTGGTGTCTTGCGGATGCAAGAAAGGCTGCAAAAACCGCTGCAAGTGCAAGAACGATTCACTGCAATGCACTGGTCTATGTTTCTGTGAAGGCGAATGCCAGTAGATTGGGACAGAAAACTTGCTAACCAACATTATGATCTGTAGACATTCATAATTCTGGTGACCAGATTTGAAAAGTTCGGAATCATAATTAACATAGTGTGGCAAAATCTACGTTATTGTATTACATGTATGTACTGCAGGATTACACAAGTACTGTGCCTAGAGACTGGGCTTTTGGTCGACTATATAACTATAATCTGACCATACTGTAAACTTCCCGTACTCTGTGTATTATTTTGACTAGCAATTTTGCCAGCAATTTGAAATAAAAAAGCAACTTGAGCAATTAAAGTGTGTTCCTGAAATCAGGTACTGGTTATTAGAGGTATTATGTCATTGAGTATTGAAATCTTCATCAAATGTCCACTTTTTCCACAAAATGGCGGCCAGTTTGGGGGCCATTTTTGAGAAGATTCATCTAAATATCTGTTAAACATTTATTGATGTTAATTCTGATGTAAAAAAAGGGAATTTTGGCCCATCTAGCACCAAACTAACGACACATAATGAAGTCTATGTAATGACGCTAATGTTAAATGGCGGCCATTTTGAACAATGGCCGCCATATCTTCCTAAGGGCTAATCTTGAATGCCTCCATATCCAAAAATGTTTAGAATATATTAATCTACATGTGTGCCAATTTTGGTGCTTTTAGACCAATTTGAACAATTGGTCTGCTATGCCGCTGTACTACTCATGGATCACGTCATCGTCTGACCACCTTATACTACTCAAGAGCTCAAAATAGAAGACTACCATCATCACCTCTACCTTCGTCATTGCTTTTCTATGGACCTAAAAGACGGGCTATATGTTGAGGTAAGGTTTGCATTAAGTACGATGCATTTGCTTTGTTACTTTCAATTATAGTTACTGTTTTATAACCTTTTGTCTTGCAACCAAACTCATATATATATAATAAAGTCTGAAGGGTCTGTTTTTAAGTTTTAGATTTGATGTTGACATTTATATTAGGATTCTCAAATCGTTTATTGATCTAGGTTTTGTATTTTCCATAGAATAATATTAAAAGTTCGTTTGTTTTCTAAGATTTTGCATATATGCACATTGTTATGTTTGTAGCCCCTGACGTTTCCAGTTTATAATGTTTCATGCTATGGGTTACAGATCCTTCGGATGTTTCGAAAATTGAGGGGTAATAGTGCGGACCAAATGCAGTTTTCTCTGGCGGAGAGAGAGAAAGTCCACACTAAGTTTTTCCGAGATTCGAACTGATCAGGATCATCATATTCTCCAGTCATTCTTCGGATTGTAAATTGTCATAAATTTACCGTTTAATTGTAAATTAAATTAATTTTTTATGACTTATAATTTTGCTTCTCCTTAATTTGTTACAGTACCCTCTTATATACTGCTTTTCGAAAACCCTATACAGATATAAGTATAAATGTGTGAACACAGGAATAAACTAATGTAAGAGTATATGCTAGGGACTTAGGTTAAAAAGGTGGGTAAAGTTTTGGATTCAACCAAATTGGGAAATGTATTATATTAATATATTATCCTAGTAAAGCACGTGATAACAAAACACTTCTTCTCAATACATTATTGTCGCTAATGCATACTTACAGAGAAAAAAAATATTTCAGGAATTGAAGGTCTTGACTTTTTCTAAGTTTAGTGTGTATCTTTCCATGGGCACGCAAGGTAGCTCTTGTTCGTTTGTATGTCTGTTTTCATCTTACTTGGCTCCGCCCCATTGCGTAATGTGACAATCTTTACTTGAATGCGCATTTGCTCCTCCCACTAATGTCACTCCTCCAATCAAAATACTACTGGGTTCTTTTCAAGGGTTATTATTGGACGATTCATTGGTCTCTCAGTCTTGTTTCAAGGATCTGTTTTTCGTGCAATATAACATTGTAAACGATACTCTTTTGTTTTTTTCCCTATTTCATTATGGGAGAAACCCGTGATTGTCGTTTGTTTTCGGTTTTCAAAAGTTCCGGTTTCTATATTTTCTTCACACGTCACTTTACTGTCATGGATCCTCCGGTACGGTTGTGTGAAATATGTCGTTATTCCTATTTTGATGTGATCGGCCGATTTCATGGGAATTATAATGGAACTCCTGAAGTAGTGAATCGTTTTCTAAGGGAGCATTCCGTATTACCTTTAAGTGTCCAGTGTGGTAAATGTGATTCGCCTTTACATTTTCGTGAGGATAGACATGTGTGGTATTGTACCAAATCTGAACGTATTCCAGTACTTGATGATTCAGA
This sequence comes from Palaemon carinicauda, assembly GCF_036898095.1. Classification (NCBI taxonomy): domain Eukaryota; kingdom Metazoa; phylum Arthropoda; class Malacostraca; order Decapoda; family Palaemonidae; genus Palaemon; species Palaemon carinicauda. The sequence goes on along the minus strand of NC_090726.1, from coordinate 55,971,945 downwards.
AGAGGGTCAACCACAATCTTCCACATCTTCATCATCATCTTCCGTTTAAGGTAAGAAGTGATTTAACAAAATATATATATTTAAATTTACCCCTGGTTAAAGGGGGGGTCGCAGGGGGGGTGAAGCCCCCCCCCCCCGGTAGGGGTACAGGGCCCCTAGGTTAGGTTAGGTGGGTTTGTTAGGTTCTGTGGTGCCCTGAAAATTACTGTGGCCATAAGGGGGGGTCGCAGGGGGGGCGAAGCCCCCCCCGGTAGGGGTACAGGGCCCCTAGGTTAGGTTAGGTGGGTTTGTTAGGTTCTGTGGTGCCTTGAAAATTACTGTGGCCATAAGGGGGGGTCGCAGGGGGGGCGAAGCCCCCCCCGGTAGGGGTACAGGGCCCCTAGGTTAGGTTAGGTGGGTTTGTTAGGTTCTGTGGTGCCCTGAAAATTACTGTGGCTTTAAGGGGGGGTCGCTGGGGGGCCCTACCCCCCTCCCCCCCGGTAGGCCTAGTTAGGGGTATGGGGGAGGGGTGCTGGAACATTAATTATTCATTTATTGCAAATATCATTCAATGCCCCAACACCCTCCCCCCCCTTCCCCCACCCAAAACCCCGGTTCCCAAAGGGTGTCCCCCATAATTGGTGGGATGAACTAGGGTATACATAGTAAATCTCTAAATCGGTTGGTTTGCAGTCAAAATAAACGTTAAATTCATTGAAACCACACTATTTCTGATGCAACAAATATATTTTTATTGCATTTTTCCAAATTTGGCTGAAACTAAAAATTTACCAAAAGGTGTATATTATGCTGAAGAATGTGCATTTGTAAGAAGCGTTATGTGCAAAGGTATGTCCATATGCATATGAAGTCAGAATTTGGCGAAAAGGTGAGAATATGATTATATGCATGGAGCAACATAATTAAGCACAAATATGGTATGTATGAATTTGTATTTAGAAATGCTTCTTTGTGAGGGTGCAAAAATGCATAAGAATGCGGTTACAATTGCAAAATTTTGTGCAAAAGTATTAATGCGCACATGTTTAGGTCTACAATCTGGTTCACATTTCAGTGTGTATGTATAAGTGGATACATAATTTAGTGCAACGTGTATTCTTCCAGTATAAATAAGAATAGTGCACGGTTAGATGCCCTCATTAGCAAAGTAGGTCTAGCACACAATTTCCCACTTCATTATATTAACCTGAACTTACAGGATTACCAAACTAAAGGTTATCATATACTTCTAGTTACAAGAAAAAAAAGGGGGGGGGAATGTATACAACAATTGTCACTCTAACACTAGAATACCCATGTAAAATATTAATGTGTTGCAGTTTCATGAGAGACGACATTGCTTTCAATCTAGCGGGTCAGTCGATTCCACATAATCTATATAGTCCAAGCATTCATCCAAATCAATATAATCCAAAGGTCCGGTCAACATCACTGCAATATATATATATATATATATATATATATATATATATATATATATATATATATATATATATATATATATATATATATATATATATATATATATATATGTATATATATATATTTAAGTAATGATGACCTAGACACTAAAGGGAATTACGAATTTTGATTCCTTTGGATTATATTGATTTGGATGAATGCTTCCACCGTATAGATTGTGACCTTAAAATAAACTAGGAAAATGATGAAACAATATTTTATATTAATTGTTCATTATGTCTCTTTTAGTTTATTTATTTCCTTAGTTCCTTTCCTCACTTTTTTTTTTCTGCTCATGCTCTTCGGCTTACAACATCCTCCTTTTCTAACTAGGGCTATAGCTTAGCCAATAATAATAATAATAATAATAATAATAATAATAATAATAATAATAATAATAATACCTCTTTCTCTCACACACTCTTTCTTTGTCTTACTGTGTGCGATTTGGAAAACCAAAGAAAATGCAAAGTATACAAAAAATCAATCCTTCCATTTCCTCACACTTTACTTTCAGATGCTCCTAAAAACATATTCTGGTCCTTCGTATACTCTCAATTACCTCTTCCATATCGTTCTCATTGATTCTAGTATTACAATGTCAATCCCTGTTACTATGTCCATCCAAATTCCTATTAGGAATATTTAATGGACTATTTCAGCTACCAATTATCATCCTTTCAAAAAATCTGCCTTATTTTCATAAGCAAATTATTATTTTGTCTAAGCCAATTTCAGGAGAATCATGCATATTACTTATTTTACTCAGATATTTTCATGCTTTTATCTATAGCCTGTTATGGAAAATTTTATACACTGCAAGTATAATTCAGAGCCAACCACCTTTCATTTGAATTGATATAGTCATATTACATACTCACCCCTACATTTTGTCCTTGTCAAATGTACTCAGATTCCCAACAATACTTATATGTTCTTCATTGTTCTATACTTACTATATTTTTTTCATAAGTTTTCTCTTTCTTCCATAATCAATTAACACATTTGTTATTTTCTGGTACTACCTTTTCAAATATACTCGGCTCATCTATATATATATATATATATATATATATATATATATATATATATATATATATATATATATATATATATATATATATATATGAATTATATATACACACTCACGCAAACACACACACCCACACACACACACACACCATATATATATATATATATATATATATATATATATATATATATATATATATATATATATATATATATATATATATATATATATATAAATCATATATGTGTGATGGTAATTTCAAAGTCGTTCCTAGGATATTTTATCAATTACATACGATCCATGTTGTTAAAGAAGACTTTCTTTTTCCCTGTGTTTATGTTATGATGCCTGATAAGGCTCAGTCAACGTATGAACTAGTATTTCAGATTTAGAAAGACAAACTACGCCAAGACTGTGACCCTGAATACGTAACCTTAGGTTTTGAAAAATCTGTTATCAATGCTTTCATGACAGTGTATCCTGATGCAAACATAAATGGATGTTTCTTTCATCTATCACAGTCGATATGGAGAAAAATACAAATCACTGGATTATCAAATAGCTATATATCTGATGCCAACTGCCGTCTTTATTGCAAGATGCTGGCTGCTTTGGCGTTTATAAATCCAGATGAAGTGATAGATGCTTTTGAAGAGCTAAATGAGGACCTCAAATGTCTACAATTGGATGAAGAAATGCAAATATTATACGACTATTTCGAAGACACATACATTGGTAGACGACAGAGAAGAGGAAGAAGAATACCCTTATTTCCCATCGAATTGTGAAACGTCCGAGAAAGAACCAAAAACGACAGAACAAGGACAATTAACAAGTTGGAGGGATGACATCGCGCTATTCAGGGAATGTATGACACTGCTCATCCAACCGTATGGCGCTATTTTCAAGGAATTAAAAAAGAAGCACTTCAGAGAAGCAATCTAATTGCGTATATCAGTGGGAAGCAATAACCTGTCAAAAGAAAGACTAAGGAAATTAACGATAGACTGAAAAACTTGATTAGCAAGCACACAAATAATGATATATATACTAAAGATTTTTTTTACGAGGAATAACCTAAAACATAACATACTAAAGGTTAAAGTTTTATTATTATTTTTTTAACATTTTCAGTTAAAAATAATAAATATGATGAGCCAGAAGAAAATTAATTTTTTACTTTCTACCTCAATAATCAACGTGAACACACACAGACACAAACACACATACTCACACACACACACAGTTTTAGCAACACTACATTTTCTCGAAACAAGCCATTTTGGTTAACAGCTCTTTTTGAACCAGCTCATATGTACAGTCACTCATATAAATTGATGGTTGTCCGGGTGTTTGAGAGAGATTTCCATTTCACCCCTTTCTGGACGACAGGTGTCTGGGAGTGTGAGACCAATCCAATATTGAACTACCTAACTCTGCTGTAGTAAGTGTTAACTTTTACGAGTATGTTATTGATCTGTTTTTTTTCCACGTAGATATATATATATATATTACGGAGGTTCTGTTCTTTCCTTTTCTTCTGCCCTGTTGTTTTTCTCTCGCCTTTCTACTTGTAGTCAGAGTGAATTAGATGGGATGGTGGATCAGTCCAGAAATAATTAGCAACAAGAAGTATTTCATGACAGTGGATGGAGAATTTTGTAGCATACCATAAAAAAAACCTCTCTCTGGATCTTATTTTTTTTTTCCAAAGACTCATTAAAAAAAGATGCTAAGATGTATGATTTTTCCCTTTTTCAAAATTGGATTAAATGGGCACTGCTAGTCTTCTGTTATGAAGCTTGACTCTCTGAAAAAGTATTGTTCATTAAACTATTCCATTGGCAGCCTAATTTGATTTGCACAGGCTCACATTGTTAGCAGTTGTCTGTGTCATTTAGACCATTATGCCAAATGCTAGGATCTTTGAGGGTCATTCCACACTACTTACACCTACCCTAGAAATAATTTTTGATATCCTGAAATTTAATTATCTAACGCCACGATCGAAATCAATGGGACTTGAACCCGGTTGTGCCAAGCAGTACACAGAAATTAAATTCCATTGTTAGTAATATTGATAGTAATGGCAAAGGACTTTGCGGGCATGGTTAAATGATGTATTTTTGGGGATTAATTTAATAAACTAAACATGTCAGAGTCAAGCTCTTGGGAGTAATGTATTGTATAGGCTGAGGATTGGCCATAGTCGGCCAAAACACAGATATATTTTCGTTTTTTTTCTTCTTTTGAGCGATATTCATGCACAGTTTAAGAGTATTTCAAGTTTTTCTTATTATAATTTTCACTTCTTTGCTTGCTTTATCATTCAGTTGAATTTATAGCTATTATTATTATTATTATTATTATTATTATTATTATTATTATTATTATTGCAATTGTTGTCAATTACTTATCTTTTCAAAGTATTTGGTATCAATTTTCACCAACAGATTTCAGTTATGTTCAATTAATGATAATTTTTACTTATCCTCTTTTTTTTTTTTTTCAAATACTTTGGTAATCATTATTTGATGCTTCTACTGATAGTGGAGAAGATATCAGAAAATTTTCCGGAGAATCTTCCATTTCTGGAACCAGACACCAAAATTAGCGCACAGACTCGTTGGGATTGCTCTTTTCAATAAAAAGGATGCCATTGAATTTACAGAAATATTGCATTTCGCAATAAGAGCGCAAAGACTTGCCTTATCTGAATGCTCTTGATGTCAAATCATACATTTTTTTTTTCATTATTGCGTAAAATCCGAATTTAGAAATATGTACTTACCAATTGACTTCCTTATAGCAGTAGAGCAATGTCAACACTTTAATCAGGACACGCTGGATGGCACCACTGTTGTGAACCTCAGTATGGGGCTTAGTATCAGCCGAATGATTATTTAGTGTGCCTAAATCATTATTTTAGCGTCCCAGATGCTGTCTAATAAGCCTTGGATCAATTAGCAGCCATTTATTACCGGTTGTACCAGCGCAGGAGAGCCGAGCTAAGATTAACAGGTCTATAGCCCTTTGTATGTAGTGTGTTGGTTGCTGAACAGACTGCAAAGGACTTGAACGATTCTGTATGAACGATCAAGCTAGGTGTAAGTCATTTATATTTATTCTCGAACCTAGTCGTATCTCATACCTTATTCTAAATGATTGAGATCAAGGTGGTAAAAGGATAAATCATTGGCTTCGATTCACGGAATAAAGATAATTACCATAGTATGATACCTTGAATGCCATTCACCAAGATGGCAAGTAACAGACCCAGGGCTGTAAATTCCAGACTGACTGAAGCAATTGTTGTCTTTGCCAGAAGAAGAAGAGTGAAGAGCTCAAATCACCATGTGCATAAACCCACAAAAACATAATGGCTACACTATGTGACTAATATTTCCCTCTTCCATGCAATAAATGAGATGCTTTTTGTTCTGGGTCCTTCACTGTCATCAAGGCAGGCGGGAGTGCAATGGGCATGACTGATGACCTATCAGTACTGAGATGGTGGATGGTAGCTGGTCCTGAAGTCAGCCACTTGGGTACACAGTATGAGGCAAGAAGTGGGATCAAGGGGGCTCTAAACACACCATCCAGCATGACAAAACAGTACGAGCACAGTGTTCCTTGAGAAAATATAAAAGCTCTCATAAGGCATGCAAATGTGAGCAATCTTCTCCAGGCTGAGAGTTGAGACCTGCTTTCACTTGATGCAAAGAACATTGCTCACTGAAGTTTTTTCAGAGCTGGTTAGCGCACACTTTGAGCAAGGAAATGTCAATTTCCAGGAGTTTATTAAGAGACGGGGAAGAAAAGAAGAATCCACCATCTATGAACAAATCAAAAGGAACAGGGTTGACTTTTTACTACAGGTATCAGTATCTGTTGACTCTTCAAAGCAAACAATCGTCTGTTCTCCAAGCTGTTCATATCATGCCAGGGCAGAGAGTATGACTTGAAGGAGTTCTTCCGTCATGAAAACCAATCACAGACTTCTTCCCTCCAATGATAGCAGAAAGCTCCACACATGTCAAAAATCCCACCTCATTACTATTCTTGAGAGCCAAGTTACAACCCTGGTGTAGCATTAGTGGGTGATTAGCCCTCATGAAGTTCAAAAACCTTTGAAGAGTAAGCAATGATCGATGTACTTCTTACAATACAAGCACATTCTACCGAATACAAGAGAGCAGAAATTGTTTTTTTTATTTTTACTGGCCATTTAGTATGAAAGCTGAAACTAGATCAAAGCGAGGATGTGGGGTGAGACTCAGGGTGACAAGGAAAGGAAAAATTCCCTTAAACTTGTGCTAGACTAAGAAAAGATAATTTGGACAAAGCTTCCACCCATTGCAAAGAGTTGCCGGTAGCAGACTAATTGTAGGTGCAAGTCGGAATGCTGCAGTCGACGAGAATGCTACTGTTTTGGTCTGACCTACACAGCATTGTGCGGCTACAGATACGAGGTTTAGAATGGACTATTTCAGGCAGCAAGATGAATAATATGTGGCAATTATGTATAGCCTTACTGCCTATATGTACAGTATACAGCTACACAACCGAAGAAGGAAACAAAGAGTTAACACATTTTTATAACCAAGCGTTCATTTTCATAATCGTTTCCCGTTCGCAATAGTAAACAAGCAATCATTAGCGAATGCTTATCATCTTGGGAGTCTGTGCGTGAGGAAAATATTTGTAATAGATTGCTTGACATTATTCCCAGGAGGATAATCAACTATATATATATATATATATATATATATATATATATATATATATATATATATATATATATATATATATATATATATATATATATATATATAGTTTGCCTCAGTATATTATACCAAGAAAATAATGACGTCTTTTAAAAGATGAAATTGTTTTTATTCAAATTGTTTTACTGGAATTTGCGTGTTTTATTATTCACATAGGCCTATGTATTACAAAGAATTATACATATGTTTTAATGAATCTTTAGAAAGTTTTGTCTTTTGAGATTTACTTATTATTTACTTAGCCCTGACTTGTGAAGGTTTGAATGCTCAGTTTGCCCCTCCTCGCCTTACTGTTATATGTGACTTGAAGTTCACACTTCTGATTTTATAATTCTTATTAAGCTTATAGGCCTAAAAATAAAAGGAAGAGACTGTGGAGAAATTTCACAAATCGTAACTTTATGCCCAGATAGACACCTTTATTAAGTTATAAGATTTGATGCAAATATTTATTGTTACCATCTGACATATAGCCATGCCCTAGTATGTTATAAAGCCAAGACTACAGAGCCATATTATTATTATTATTATTATTATTATTATTATTATTATTATTATTATTATTATTATTATTATTATTATTATTATTATTATTATTATTATTATTCGAGATACGTTTCTATTGTAGAATCTGCACATTACAGCTTTGGGTTAATATGTCTGACCCTAATATAGACTTCCATTCGTGAAGTAAAATTAAACAATAGAGGTAGAATTAATTATAGTTTTAATACCAAATATAACACACTACCTCGCTTGTTTATTTATCATTATTTCTTCTCCCTGAATAAACCCCACGAGAGATTGGACCTACAATATATAGGCAGCTTTGACTATAACCTGAAATTTGGCTTATAATGATTTATTGCAAGTTTCGAAACCACGACCTCAACTAACTTTTGCTTTATACACAAAACAACACAAGCAAAATTAAATGATAACTGAATTCATAACCCAAATGCATAAATTGTTATTATTAGACAACAGGACTAAGCTTGAATTATTTTCCCTCTTGACGCCCTCTTTCCCACTCAGTTCCAGGAATCACGGTATTTAGAGGGATTCGGGCTACATTACCGTATATATATTTTTGTTCTGAAATATTCTAGCACGATTTTTTTAACGATCCAATATTTTTCAATGATTGAATTTTTCATAGCAGTTGACCACCGTTGTTTCATACATACACATATCTCCTAAGTGAAATATAAGGTTTATTACTAAGTGGCAACTACGAACAACGCCTGCCCAATACAAAAATAAATAATTATAGAGAGAGAGAGAGAGAGAGAGAGAGAGAGAGAGAGAGAGAGAGAGAGAGAGAGAAGAGAAGGAAGAGGAGAATTCAACACCAGACCAAAGAAAGCCTGTTGCTGTTTTGCTAGATAACCGGGGGACGTCAGTGGCAGGATACTCTCTTTCTATCCTGCCTGTCTCGGAACCCCAAACCGAGAGGTAGTCCTGAATCGGAAGACACCCAAGAGGAAGGATCCTCAACGGAGTCGATTTCTTAGGGCCTGACCCGACCCAGGACTCTCGGAAAACCCGAGTCTCTTTACTTCAGGTTATCCAGGACGATACAGACATCACTGCCATTACTTGTCGGAAAATAATCTCTATTTAAGAAGACTCAAACATTTTATGCAAAGTTTATACATTTGTTGATAAATTCATAATTTCTTATAAAGATTAATAATTAGGAATCTAGTTGCCTTTAACAATAATCATCATTATAGTTATTTATGAATTTTTGATATTTTTTTTTAGCAAATAAATCAGTAGTTTAATGGCCGGGGGTAGGCACCCGCTGATGCTATTGCGAGAGTTATTTGGTACTGTGACGACCGCAAAATAGTACTATATCAGATTCCTCTCTGGTTAAAGCTCATTTTTCCTTTGCTTAATTTTCGAGTCAACATAATATGAATCTCTCTATTAGCTTTTAAAGGACAAGATTGAATAATACTATTTCTCTTTTGATATGATTTCAAATGAATAGTTTATTTATAAAATCATTTAACAAAATTTTTCTGTTTAGGTCCTGTACAAGAGAGGAAAATAAAATAAATAGATGGAGAGAGTTAACTCGAGCGGCCGACCCTGCTATGCAATGGGAATAATGAGGTTGAAAGATGCAGACAGTTACTTGAATAGCTAAACCCATCTATAGTCGATCCTTTGTAATGAGAGCATAGTTGTTAGGAACCTTGTTTTCAATTACGGCTCAGCAATAGCTTATTTGGAATCAGCGGGTTCTCTGGTGTTGCAATAAGTATAAAACGATTGAAACATCTACAAATACAATATGAAGTACATCTTTCAGGGGTCGGAAATTTATTCTGAACACTGTGTCACTGATATGTGCTTTAATGATAAAATACTTTTCACCCCCAACTTCAGTACTCCATATTTGTTAGTCCTATGAATATTCCCATTCCCTAACTTGAATATCCAGCCTAGAATATCCATCGAACAGTCACAAATAATTTCAAAGATTTCACTATAACTGTTATTTGTTCGTAATTATAACTGTCTAAAGTCAAAAAAATAATCGTTTCTACACTGAAATAGATCATATTTGCTGCTACTGAAGAAACACAAGAGGAATATAAATGCTTGATTTTAGAATACTGCATAAAAGCAACGATGTGCCGGTAATGTCAGGTAGGCCTACAATGCAAGGCTCTATAGCTGCAGAAGCTGTGATGTCATATAGGCGTACTATGCAACGCTTAAAACATGTAAAAGCAGAAGCTATAATGTCAGATATGCCTACAATGCAACGCTTAAAACGTGTAGATGCAGAGCTGTAATGTCATATATGCCTACAATTCAACGTTGAAAACATGTAGATACAAAAGCTACAATGTCAGATAGGCCTACAATGCAACGTTTAAAACATATT
>NC_090726.1:55944259-55956759 GCF_036898095.1 Palaemon carinicauda | reverse complement strand
AAAGAAAGTCAGTGTTAAGAGATGACGGTTTCCTTCGTGGCGTCAAATTCCCGGACGGACGAGATGCCATTTTTCTTTTAGTCTCTGTCACAATAACCATATCTCCTAAAGGCAGATTACCTTCATTTACATTTGCTGCATAGGAAGTTTACATTTAAGTGAAGGCAAATTCTCTCTCTCTCTCTCTCTCTCTCTCTCTCTCTCTCTCTCTCTCTCTCTCTCTCTCTCTCTCTCTCTCTCTGTCTAAGTCTTAAATTTGAATAAAGTGATCAAGAACAGTTCTCTTTATCTCTCTTTCACAAAATAAGAAAAAGGTCAATAATGAAAGGAGTAATTTTTAAAAGAAATACCATTCGAACATCCGAGTAAAGAGAGAAAACGGAGTCATGGCTTCTGCAATACATCAATATGTTTTAAACGTTACTTTGTAGGCCTATATGACATTACAGCTTCTGCATCTACATGTTTTAAACGTTGCATTGTAGGCATATCTGACATTATAGTTAGCAGGAACATCGTTGCTTTTGCGCATTATTTTAAAATCCAGCATTTGTATTCCTCCTGTTTCTTCAGTAGCAGCAGATATGTTCTATTTCAGTGTACAAACGATTAGGCAATTTCCCATAAATTTAGATAACTTCAGATTCCAAGGGGGAAAAAAATAATTAAAAGAAACTATTTTGGTGAAGTTACTTTTCGTGAATTGAACGGACCAGTTTTAATATTTTCATATTTTATATAGTTTGAATTAAAAATTCATTATATATATGGTCATCATCTCCTCCTAGGCCTATTGACCTTAAGCCACGGTTAAATTTCGCTAGTCGTCTCTATCTCGAGTTTTTAAATCAATACTTCTCTTTTCATCATTGACCACTATGGGGACATTACTAGAATCACTAAAGGTATAGACAGTAACTTTTAAGGGTTGAATCAGACGCGGCTCCTACTTCTTCTCTTTTATTTCCTCTCCGAAAACCACAAACTTTACAAACAATAACATTTAAAATCATCAGAGAAAATAACGTTCACTGATCTCAAACAAACTAAGAATAATGTCTTATAATTTGTGTATACTATTTAGCAATTAATTAAGGATCAAATCATTAAAATATATAGAAATAAATACAAGAGACTGTGAGCGAAATAATTTTGGAACGCCAACTTAGAAAACTACTAAAAGAAAACGGTTAACAGCAAATTACTAAAGGCATGACTAAAATGAATGACTAATTTTGCACAACATGATATTAATATTTGACATTCTCCCCACCATAAGGGTGAAGGCACTTATCTTAACAAGTTTCACACTAAGAACATGAGTGGGTGTTTGGATATTTATTTGGACAACCCATCCTAACATAGGAACAATAACAAGCCTGTAAGTTATAACATACTGTACCATCAACTGAAGTAACAATACAACTCAAATTCTTCAAACAAGTCATTTACAAATCTAATTTGTGAGGTCTTTTAATTTGGCGACCCTTCTTAGAATACATGTTACCATCAACAACAGTATTTCCATTAGGAATCTGTTCAGCTGTCTTATCATCTATTACATCAATATTCATTTCAGAATTATCATTTACATGTTCAGGGACTTCCACAGAAAGATTATTTAAACCAGGGTTCAAGTGAGCATTGATCTCCAAATCATGAAGTCTTTGTATTGATCTGTTAACAATACCTTTCCTAGTTTTTACATCAACACTGCGAATCAACCCATCCCTTCCAGAGTATACATTTACAATAACTCCAATAGGCCAGTGTAATCTGGCCATATGATCTTCTTTAACAAGCACAGTGCTACCAACATTCAATCTACATTTTTGGTTAAACCCCTTAACTACAGGGGGTAGATTTGCTATGTAATCTTTCCTCCACACTCTCCAAAACTGTCCCAACCTTTTATTCACAATTTCTTCTCTATCACGTAGATCATCTGGAGTTACAACATATGGTTCAATGTCAACAGGGGGTTTAGAAGTTATATTCCTACCAAGAATAAAATGAGAAGGGGTAAGATAATGTTCAAAGTCTGGCTCATCACTCACAAAGGTCAGAGGTCAAGAGTTTATGCATGCCTCAATTTCTACAAGAGTAGTCTCTAATTCCTTCTTACTTACATATCTAATTCCCAAAGTCTTTTTCAAGGCTACTTTAACCGACCCCACAAGTCTCTCAAACCAACCTCCCCACCATGGTGATCTTGGTACGTTAAACCTCCATTTAGGTGCTAAGTGTCCAAATACCTTCAACACTTCCGAGGAGGCTACGACAAAGGTTTTGGCATTATCGGAATAAATTACGCTCGGAATACCTCGACGAGAAGCAAATTTCCGTAAAGCCTGCATAAAATCGACCAATGACATGGACTCCGTGAGTTCCAGATGCACTGCTCTAACTATAGCACGAGTAAAAAGCAACATATATAATTTCTTTCCTTGATAATCAGCACTAAATACTGGCCCTGCAAAATCTATACCTGTAACTGCAAAGGGAGGTGCTGGAGTAACCCTCAAATCAGGCAATGGGGCAGCAGGTTGACTACAAGGACGGCTATCGTGCCGGCAACATCTAGACATTCCCGTACAACAGTCTTAGCCATTCTTCTTACACCAGTTACATGAAAACTAGATCTTAATGATGAAACAATGCTGTTTACACCAGCATGTTTTAGAAACTTACGTTGGAACTGTACTAAAAGCTTGGAGAAATGTCCTTTAAGAAGAATGATTGGGTGTTTTGACTCATAACTCAAGTCAGAAAACTGAAGTCTACCCTTTATCCTAACAATACCTTTATCATCAATAAATGGATCCAGTTTTCTTAATTTAGAATTTTTAGGAATCAACCTTTGATCAGACAAAGCTTGGATTTCACTGGGGAAAGCTTCTCTTTGCACTACATAAATCAACCTTGCTTTAGCCCTATCTAATTCTTCAATAGTAAAACCACCAGTATTCACAGCAACCCCTGAACCTTTGGCTTTACAATTGCTCATAAACCTTTGAACATACCCAACAATTCTTATTGATTTATTAAGATTATTGTATTTTTCAACATCAAACATGGGAGTTGCAGTCTGGACACTTAAGCATACTAGAGGGTCTTCAGATTCATAATTTACAGTCTCATTAACAATAATGGAGTTATCACCGTCCTGAATACTAAATGTAGGATCCGACAGATTACAAGGACCACTAAACCAAAGGTTATTTCCAATAAGCTTTTCCGCTAATAACCCTCTAGTCATCAAGTCAGCGGGATTATTTGACCCACTACAGTGATGCCAGTGACTGGGAGGTGTCAAGTGCTGAATTTCTCTAACTCTGTTGTTAACAAACACATCCCTTGTCACTGAATCACTCCTTATCCATCCTAAAGTTATAGTGGAATCTGTCCAACATACAATCCCAGGTTTGATCTTAAAATCCAGAGCCCTTTCGATAAATCTTACCAATCTAGCACACAATAAGGCTCCCATTAATTCCAATTTAGGAAGGGTAAGTTTCTTAATTGGTGCTACTCTGGCTTTAGACATGACAAGTGAAGATTGACAATCATTTCCAAGACAAACCCTTAAGTATACACATGCACCAAATCCCTTCTCAGAGGCATCTCCAAATCCATGTATTTCAATGTGTTCAATACTCTTCCAAGGTACATTTGTAAAATAACATCTCCTTATAGCTAGGGAACTAAAGTATCTAGTACTATCAATCCATTTCTTGAATTTTCTATCTAATTCATCTGGCAACTTGTCATCCCAAGAAATACCCAACTTCCATATATCCTGGAATATTATTTTTGCATACATTATAAAGGGGCTGATAAACCCACAAGGATCAAACACCTTAGCTATCAAACTCAAGACAGTTCTCTTTGTATATGAAATTTCAAAATCAGGACCCAGATGAAGACCAAAATAAGAAAATTTATCATCATAATTTGACCATTTAAGACCTAGCACCATATTAATTTCATCATCACTCAAAATTTGCATTTTGTCCTTAAATTTAGAAGCAATTACTACACTATTGGAAGAAACCTTTTCAAGGGACATATTAGCATCAGCCATAATATCATATGCAGTCTTAAATTTAGTTGCTACTTCTTCTACAGTATCAGCTCCGCTAAACCAATTGTCCACGTACATATCTCTTTTTAAATCTTGAACAGCTTCACATTCTGAGTAATTGCTTAAATGGTGTTCAACAACAACATTTGGTAGAAAGGGGCTTGAGGTGTTGCCAAAAACAACTCTATTAAATCTCATATGTCTTACTCCATCTTTACCTGGTATAAAAAATCTATGGACATTTTTGTCCTGACTGTGAACATTAATTTGTAAAAAGGCCTTAACAACATCAGCAGAGATCACATACGGCCAACGTCTAAATCTAATCAATATCCCTACTAAATCTGGGTTTAGAGAAGGACCTGTCAACATGCAATCATTAAGCGAGATTCCATTAGGCCCCCTAGCAGAAGCATCAAAAACTGGACGTATCTTTGTAGTGCTGCTATTTAATTCAACGATAGATCTATGAGGCATGTAATAAATGGGTCCCTGTGACACCAAGTCCTCGGAGGGAATTTCCTCAATTATCCCCAAGGACTCATATTCATCAAAAACCTTCATATACGCATCCTTTAAATCTTCATCTTTCTCAAATCTAACCAAAAGCTTATTTAATCTCTTCATTGCTTGATTTACATTACTCATCAGTGAATCCTTAATGCTGTTATTTTTCCAAGGTAACTGAACTTCATACCTGCCATTTACAAAATCTATTTTATCTTCAAACTCTTGAACTACACTTTCCTTGATATCTTCTTTACATTCCTTACTAGTAATACCAATAGTTTCTAAATCCCAAAAATATGACATATCAGCATCGGATACCCCTGATATACTTAAGAGCTGGGGAGATGAGGACACAAAGTCTGAAATTACACCCCTTGCCAACATTTCCTGATAAAACCCAACCAAACACTGAAATCATGGCAACAGTTTTCTCCACCTGTACAGCATCTTTAGGATTCATGAGGCTCCAGTAGTAATCCAAACCTATAAGAATATCTGTTTCTAAAAGAGAACTATCATCAAAGTCATCTGCTAAATCTAAATGACTAAAAGCATCTAGGATGTGGGTTGGAACTACTGGTCTAACTAAGGGGTTACATATCTTTGGAATACTTGCAGCAAAAATGGGAATAATTTTACCTTGGTATTATTACAGTTTCATCCATTATGGGAAATGTATTATAATAAAATGTTTCCCTAGTACAGCACGTGATAACCAAATACTTCCTCTCAATACATTATTGTCGCTAATGCATACTTACAGAGAAAAAACTATTTCAGGTATTGAAGGTCTTGACTTTTTCTGAGTTTAGTGTATATCTTTCCATGGGCACGCAAGGTACCTCTTGTTAGTTTGTATATCTGTTTTCATCCTACTTGGCTTCTCCCCATTGCGTAATGTGACAATATTTGCTTGAATGCGCATTTGCTCCTCCCACTAATGTCGCTCCTCCAATCAAAATACTACTGGGATCTTTTCAAGGGTTATTATTGGACGATTCATTTTGTCTCTTATTCTTGTTTCAAGGATCTTTTTTTCGTGCAATATAACATTGTAACCGATAGTATTTTGTTTTTTTCCTATTTCATTATGGGAAAAACTCCTGATTGTCATTTGTTTTTGGGTTGGAAACCTACCGGTTAAGTTTTCTCGTTACTTAACTGTCATGGATCCTCCGGTGCAGGTGTGCGATATATGTCGTTATTGTTATTTTGAAGTGATCGGCCGATTTCATGGTAATTATAATGGTACCCCAGACATTGTGAATCGGTGTCTTCGAGAGCATTTAGTGTTACCTATAAGTGTTTCGTGTGCTAAATGTGATTCGCCTTTACTTTTCCGTGAAGATAGACATGTGTGGTATTGTACAAAATCAGTGAAAATACCTAAAACAAAGAAAAGGCGTTTGTGCAATTATAGTGTTAGTGACTATAAGGGAACTTTTCTTCACGGGTCCCACCTTCACCCGTGGAAATTAATTTTATTTGTCAATCACTGGTTGCATAAGTGTTGGGACCACCATTTTGTAATTAAGGGCCTCAGTATATCTCCTTCTACTAGTATAGACTGGAGAAGCTTTTGTTCAGAAGTGACTGAATTTAGTTTTGATATCCAAGAGGCTATTGGTGGTGAAGGTGTAATCGTTGAGATTGATGAATCTCATTTTGGAAAACGGAAGTATGACCGTGGAAGGCCTCTGAGTGACATTTGGGTGTTGGGGGGTATTGAGAGGCAGTCCAAAAAAACATTTATTGTGCTTTTAATTGACCCATTACCACGGAAGCGTGATGCAGCTACCCTCATCCCTTTAATTGAGAAGTACAATAAACGGGGAAGCATTGTTGTTAGTGATAAGTGGCGGGCTTATAATTCTCTGCAGTCTCTTGGATACGATCACCGTACTGTAAACCATTCAGAAAATTTTGTGGATCCTTCAAACCCATACCCAAAACATTGAACGTCTTTTGCGGGAGCTGAAGGAATGGATACAACGGCCTGGTAACCGTTGTGAATACTTCAGGCAGTATTTGTCACGTTTTATTTTTATACACAAATAACCTGAGGAGGAGCTGCTCCATCATTTTTTTATTACGGCCAGCAAACTGTATCCTCCACAATCTGAGGCACAATGGGTTCCAGTAGCTATTGATGATTCAGAAGAGGGTCAACCACAGCCTCCCACATCATCATCGTCAGGTTCCATTTAAGGTAAGAAGTGACTTAACAAAATATGTATTTAAATTTAGCCGGGGGTAAAGGAGGGGGGGTCGCCCCCCGGTAGGGGTACAGGGCCCCTAGGCTAGGTTAGGTGGGTTTATTAGGTTCGGTAGTGCCCTGAAAATCACTGTGGCCTTAAGGGGGGGTCGCAGGAGGGGCGGAGCCCCCCCCCCCGTAGGGCTAGGTAGGGGTATAGAGGGAGAGGTGGTGGAACATTAATTAGTGCAAATATCATTGGACGCCCCTTCCCCCACCCAAAACCCCGGTTCCCACCTGGGGTCCCCCATAATTGTTGGGATAAAGTAGGGTATTTCTGCATTACAACATAATATGCAACAAAAACAATAAAAACACGGTTACAAAAACTGATTTTTCTGGAAAAACTTGTTGTTTTAACTCCATAGTAAATCTCTAAATCGGATGGTTTGCAGTCAAAATAAACGTTAAATTCGTTGAAACTACACTATTTCTGATGCAACAAATATATTTCTATTCCAGTTTCCACATAATGGATGAAACTGTAAATTTACCTTTACCTTTATTATCCAAGACATTTAACTTGTAAACATTACTTTCTATATCCTTACCAGAGCTATGCCCACCAAAGCAACTGTAAGGGGCTTCAGTCCTAGTAACCCATTCAGGTTTACAAATTTCTGTAAACTTACTACTAACATAGGAGCGATCACAACCACTATCGAACAACAATTTAGCAGTGACAAAACCTCCCTTATTATTCATTGCCTTTTCCTTAGCCGTTTGTAATACAGTCTTATTACTATAGTGGCTTGACAATATACTAGCTGAGGGAGGTGCCACGTGATCACCATTTTCTACATTTGTTTTGGGGGCCATATTCACCTTAATGCCACACATTACTACATTATGGCCACCTTGACACTTAGTATACCTTACCTTACAATTTTTAGAAATATGGCCCTTATTCAAACATTTAAAACAAACACCTAATTCTCTTATCTTGTCATACCTCTGCTGCCCATCCAATGCTAAAAACTTGTGACACCTTTCAGATTTATGGTTTAGCTTCGTACAAAAAACACAATTTGAACCTTCACTTTGAGAAACCGCATGTAAGGCAGAGGTTGTATACAAATTATCTCTGCCATCTTTACTATTAATATTCTTTCTTTCCTCATTTCTACCATGAGGCCCAGAAGCTGGGATATTTTTTCTGTACATCTCACTTCTTTCTAGCACTTCTATTTCCCTTTTAAGCCACTCTAACAACCATTCAAGATCACTTTCATGGCCACTACACTCTCTTGACCATTGTAGCCTCAACTCCATTGGAAGCCGAGACACAATTACAGGGGTTAGGAGAACCTCACACTGCTTGCCTGTTACTCCAAGGGCATCTAAGCTTCTTGTACGCTTTATGACTTCATCCCGAAGTCTCCAAAGTTGTTTTGTGTAGCTCTTACCTTGGTTGACAGGTACTTGAAGGGAAAGAAGAGCTTAGACATGAGCATGAATAATGCACACAGACTTGCTAAATCTTTCCTTGAGTAAGTCGACAACTGTTCTATAGCTGGCACTGGTGTGTGGCACGCCTTGCACCACATCCTTGGCAGGACCGTCTAACAGGGATAGCAACTAGGTCAACTTACTAATGACTGGTAACTCTGTGTTGTCTATGTGGGACGAAAACTGGTCCCAGAAACTCTGCCATTGGGTTATTTCGCCATCAAATCTTGGTAATTCTAGTTTTGGCAGCCTTGCATGAATGGATGCTGTACTTGCAGAACTTCCACGGTCGTCATCACTGATACCTGCTGCCGAAATATCTTTAAGCCTATTTGCACATCTCAGCCTAGTCTGCCTAGCCCTAAGCCGTGCACGATCTGCTTGTTCCAAGTAATTTTCTAATTCCTCAGGTTCGAGTAGTATTTCTAATTTATCCTGCACTTCTTCTAGTTTAAAGAGTCTTTATCCACCTCTTCTAGATCTTCTACTAAATCGCTTGAGGTAGGAGGTGGGTCTCGTACTAGTAGGTCCTCTATTCTATTACTAACTTTAGTCACCCAGCCCTCAGCCGTTGCCTTTGCCCTATGTAACTGCTCCATTCTAACTATATCACTGGGTGCAGTTTCTAAAAAGTTACTGATAGTTCTTACCGGGTACTAATAGTTCTATTCCCGGGTCTGGGCACCAAATGACCACTATGGGGACATTACTAGAATTACTAAAGGTATAGACTAACTTTTAAGGGTTGAATCAGATGTGGCTCCTTCTTCTTCTCTTTTATTTCATCTCCGAAAACCACAAACTTTACAAACAATAACATTTAAAATCATCAGAGAAAATAACGTTCACTGATCTCAAATAAACTAAGAATAATGTCTTATAATTTGTGTATACTATTTAGCAATTAATTAAGGATCAAATCATTAAAATATATAGAAATAAATACAAGAGACTGTGAGCGAAATGATTTTGGAACGCCAACTTAGAAAACTACTAAAAGAAATCGGTTAACAGCAATTTACTAAAGACATGACTAAAACGAATGACTAATTTTGCACAACATGATATTAATATTTGACAATCATCATTCGTCATCTCCTACTTCATACTTCACATTTTGTAAAATAGAAGTGTCCAAAGAATTGTATCAATCATGGTCTATAAATATTTTTCTGACTTTAGACAGTTATAATTACGAGCAAATAACAGTTATAGTGGAATCTTTGAAATTATTTGTGACTGTTCGATGGATATTCTAGGCTGGATATTCAAGTTAGGGAATGGGAATATTCATAGTACTAACAAATATGGAGTACTGAAGTTGGGGGTGAAAAGTATTTTATCATTAAAGCACATATCAGTGACACAGTGTTCAGAATAAATTTCCGACCCCTGAAAGATGTACTTCATATTGTATTTGTAGATGTTTCAATCGTTTTATACTTATTGCAAGACCAGAGAACCCGCTGATTCCAAATAAGCTATTGCTGAGCCGTAATTGAAAACAAGGTTCCTAACAGCTATGCTCTCATTACAAAGGATCGACTATAGATGGGTTTAGCTATTCAAGTAACTGTCTGCATCTTTCAACCTCATTATTCCCATTGCATAGCAGGGTCGGCCGCTCGAGTTAACTCTCTCCATCTATTTATTTTATTTTCCTCTCTTGTACAGGACCTAAACAGAAAAATTTTGTTAAATGATTTTATAAATAAACTATTCATTTGAAATCATATCAAAAGAGAAATAGTATTATTCAATCTTGTCCTTTAAAAGCTAATAGAGAGATTCATATTATGTTGACTCGAAAATTAAGCAAAGGAAAAATGAGCTTTAACCAGAGAGGAATCTGATATAGTACTATTTTGCGGTCGTCACAGTACCAAATAACTCTCGCAATAGCATCAGCGGGTGCCTACCCCCGGCCATTAAACTACTGATTTATTTGCTAAAAAAAAATATCAAAAATTCATAAATAACTATAATGATGATTATTGTTAAAGGCAACTAGATTCCTAATTATTAATCTTTATAAGAAATTATGAATTTATCAACAAATGTATAAACTTTGCATAAAATGTTTGAGTCTTCTTAAATAGAGATTATTTTCCGACAAGTAATGGCAGTGATGTCTGTATCGTCCTGGATAACCTGAAGTAAAGAGACTCGGGTTTTCCGAGAGTCCTGGGTCGGGTCAGGCCCTAAGAAATCGACTCCGTTGAGGATCCTTCCTCTTGGGTGTCTTCCGATTCAGGACTACCTCTCGGTTTGGGGTTCCGAGACAGGCAGGATAGAAAGAGAGTATCCTGCCACTGACGTCCCCCGGTTATCTAGCAAAACAGCAACAGGCTTTCTTTGGTCTGGTGTTGAATTCTCCTCTTCCTTCTCTTCTCTCTCTCTCTCTCTCTCTCTCTCTCTCTCTCTCTCTCTCTCTCTCTCTCCTCTCTCTCTCTCTCTCTCTCTCTCTTATAATTATTTATTTTTGTATTGGGCAGGCGTTGTTCGTAGTTGCCACTTAGTAATAAACCTTATATTTCACTTAGGAGATATGTGTATGTATGAAACAACGGTGGTCAACTGCTATGAAAAATTCAATCATTGAAAAATATTGCATCGTTAAAAAAATCGTGCTAGAATATTTCAGAACAAAAAAATATATACGGTAATGTAGCCCGAATCCCTCTAAATACCGTGATTCCTGGAACTGAGTGGGAAAGAGGGCGTCAAGAGGGAAAATAATTCAAGCTTAGTCCTGTTGTCTAATAATAACAATTTATGCATTTGGGTTATGAATTCAGTTATCATTTAATTTTGCTTGTGTCGTTTTGTGTATAAAGCAAAAGTTAGTTGGGGTCGTGGTTTCGAAACTTGCTATAAATCATTATAAGCCAAATTTCAGGTTATAGTCAAAGCTGCCTATATACTTTAGGTCCAATCTCTCGTGGGGTTTATTCAGGGAGAAGAAATAATGATAAATAAATAAGCGAGGTAGTGTGTTATATTTGGTATTAAAACTATAATTAATTCTACCTCTATTGTTTAATTTTACTTCACGAATGGAAGTCTATATTAGGGTCAGACATATCAACCCAAAGCTGTAATGTGCAGATTCTACAATAGAAACGTATCTCGAATAATAATAATAATAATAATAATAATAATAATAATAATAATAATAAAAATAATAATAATAATAATAATAATAATAATAATAATAATATGGCTCTGTAGTCTTGGCATTATAACATACTAGGGCATGGCTATATGTCAGATGGCAACAATAAATATTTGCATCAAATCTTATAACTTAATAAAGGTGTCTATCTGGGCATAAAGTTACGATTTGTGAAATTTCTCCACAGTCTCTTCTTCATTTTATATTTAGGCCTATAAGCTTAATAAGAATTATAAAATCAGAAGTGCGAACTTCAAGTCACATATAACAGTAAGACGAGGAGGGGCAAACTGAGCATTCAAACCTTCACAAGTCAGGGCTAAGTAAATAATAAGTAAATCTCAAAAGACGAAACTTTCTAAAGACATTAATGAACCAGGTAATAGACAATGATTAAGACTGATAATACAAATATTATAGTTTAAGTAAATAGTAGACAACAACAATTCATTAAAACATATGTATAGTTCTTTGTAATACATAGGCTTATGTGAATAATAAAACACGCAAATTCCAGTAAAACAATTTGAATAAAAACAATTTCATCTTTTAAAAGACGTCATTATTTTCTTGGTATAATATACTGAGGCAAACTATATATATATATATATATATATATATATATATATATATATATATATATATATATATATATATATATATATATATATATATATATATATATATATATATATATATATAGTTGATTATCCTCTGGGAATAATGTCAAGCAATCTATTACAAATATTTTCCTCACGCACAGACTCCCAAGATGATAAGCATTCGCTAATGATTGCTTGTTTACTATTGCGAACGGGAAACGATTATGAAAATGAACGCTTGGTTATAAAAATGAGTTAACTCTTTGTTTCCTTCTTAGGTTGTGTAGCTGTATACTGTACATATAGGCAGTAAGACTATACTTAATGGCCACATATTATTCATCTTGCTGCCTGAAATAGTCCACTCTAAACCTCGTATCTGTAGCCGCACAGTGATGTGTAGGTCAGACCAAAACAGTAGCCTTC
>NC_090726.1:55931759-55939259 GCF_036898095.1 Palaemon carinicauda | reverse complement strand
CTTAAGAATACATACACACATGATATATATATATATATATATATATTCTATAAGAATACACACACATACATATATATATATATATATATGTATATATATATATATATATATATATATATATATATATATATATATATATATATATATATATATATATATATATATATTATATATAAACATTTATTTCCGATTCACATCACATAACTTTTCATCTACAAAATTTCCCTTCTTTCGACCCATCATACTTTTAATCCTCCTTTTTTTTTTTTTTTTTTTTTTTTTTTTTTTTTTTTTTTTTTTTTTACATTGCCGGCCATTTCCTCTACTATATCAGCATTCCTCTCCTTTTATTATATTACTAATATAAAAATATAACCCCCGACATCACCATCATCTAAACCATGTATTATCTTCCTCATAACACCCAAAAACCCATTTACATATACCTAAAGTTCATGCATGTTCAAAATACATTCATATACATGCATTATCGTTTTCAACAAAGTACTTGCTTCCATACCTTCCACTTCATACACATGCTCACACACTGAAATGTTATGGAATATTCATACGAATAGCCTCAATTTTCTTCGGGCAATAATTTTTCCTTTCTCCTCCCACCAGCAGCTTTCTTTCCCCACCATGGTACTCGCTCAACCTTATCCATTCAAATAAAACTTCTCACAAATATTATTATTTATTCCCAATAACTGCTTCAGAAATTTAAACCCAAGCAACACGTTATATTTCTCATCCATTCCATCAAACACGTAAAAGTCCTTAGAATCCATTATCAGCCCCTTCACCATATCATTTTGCTTACACAGGCATACTCAAATTACCAATAACTTTCCCTTCAGCTTTACACATTCAAATTCACATATATTTCATAATTTTGCACATGTATTCATAAACAATCAATTAGTAACAAGTCAATATTCATCAAACTGCCTAAGTCAACTCAATTGCATGTAGTTTTAAAATTCATGCAATCATATGATCATTCCCCATGACATCTACATGCAATAACCCTTGCCATG
Source organism: Palaemon carinicauda (assembly GCF_036898095.1). Taxonomy (NCBI): domain Eukaryota; kingdom Metazoa; phylum Arthropoda; class Malacostraca; order Decapoda; family Palaemonidae; genus Palaemon; species Palaemon carinicauda. The sequence goes on along the minus strand of NC_090726.1, from coordinate 55,938,219 downwards.
ACGAACATGCATCACATTAACTACACACAAATGAAGATTCACCCTGCAGTAACAAATCATATTTAGTGACCTGAAAATTCTGGCTTACTTTATTCTCGACTTCCTACTTCCACATGCAACAAATTCATCTACAGCACATTCATGTAACATCACCTTGTTAATATATCGAGTCATACGGAACCAATAATAATAACTTTTTCTTCCTGACACTCATTAATAAAAAGCCCTATCTGAATACATCCAAAACATCCACCTGATGCCAATATATACTCTTATTTACACTTCTTATCTTCAACATTTCAAGACCTTCAACACTTCTCGCCACATATGAAACTTGTTGAGTAATAGCACTCCTCTCCCCCCAAAACCAATTTCATTGTCTAAATACTCCATTACTCGAACTAATGCTCCTATATACTGCATTAACAGCTATATATATATATATATATATATATATATATATATATATATATATATATATATATGTATATGTATATTTTTATATATATATATATATATATATATATATATATATATATATATATATATATATATATATATATATATATATATAGATATATATATATATATATATATATATATATATATATATATATATATTTATATATATATATATATATATATATATATATATATATCTATATATATATATATATATATATATATATATATATATATATATATATATATATATATATATATATATATATATATATATATATATATATATATATATATAAACGTGGCTGGATTTAGTCAGTCAACGTGAAGACCGGCTGAATCTAACCAAGGTGCTTTGAGTCATAAGCGTAGGAGTAGAGGTTGATGATAATGTATATATATATATGTATATATGTATATATATATATATATATATATATATATATATATATATATATATATATATATATATATATATATATATACATATATATATATATATATATATATATATATATATATATATATATATATATATATATATATATATATATATATATATATATATATATCTATACATACATATATATATATATATATATATATATATATATATATATATATATATATATATATATATATATATTTATATACATATATATATATATATATATATATATCTATACATATATATATATATATATATATATATATATATATATATATATATATCTATACATATATATATATATATATATATATATATATATATATATATATATATATATATATATATATATATATATTTACATATATATATAAATAAATATATATATATATATATATATATATATATATATATATATATATATATATATATATATATATATATATATACATATATATAAATATATATATATATAATATATATATATATATATATATATATAATATAATTATATATATATAATATATATATATATATATATATATATATATATATATATATATATATATATATATATGTATATATATATATGTATATATATATATATATATATATATATATATATATATATATATTATAGTTATTTGTGCGTCAACACTTGCTTTTATTTTTTTTCTTATCATATGACCTATTTTCACAATTATTCCACTTTTGAGACTTCCATTCCTGAAATCTAATAATTTCCAATATAACTCCCATACATGACCAATGTAATGCCAGATAGTTGCCAATTTCTCAAGCCAAAACTATCTTTCCCTCTCCCTGCATAGCCTAACAATGCACCTGATACTCATGGAAAAGGGTCACATACATTCCAGACTTAATATCATCTTTACTACTAAATTCATTCCTACTCCCTTCATTTTTCAAATATAATGAATCTTCCTCTCCACCTATGTCTTTCCCCTAAATCATATTTTTCTTACCTTTTTTTTTTCTCTCATTATAGCTTTTACTCTTCCATAATGATCCTCATTCTCATCCAGATATTTTTCCTTTTTGTTGTTTTCACATAACTCTTACTTTTCCTCTCATCGTTCCTCTCGGCCTTCTTTTTGTCCTTTTTATGATTAATACCTTTACACTCTTCTTTACTAACAAAAAAACCCACTTCTCCTTTAGCATTTTATCTAATTCTTCCTTCAACGTCCAATTCATCACTCGTAACAAAGAAAACTCTTCCAACTACACCTTTATCAATGAATTGTTTAATCATCCTTGCTATTTTCTTTCTTTTTTCTTTTTATGGGGTGGGGTAGTGTCCATCGATCTCATCATTATCTCTACACCTTCTAGTCCTTCTACAATTTCCTTTAGTTCCCTCACTTCCTTTCGCATTTAACCTTTTTTAAACTTTAAACTTCTTATGATTTACTAATAAGTTCTTCCCACGTTCTTCAATCAAACAAAATTCCACTTTGATTCCTTTACCTACTCCTCTATTTCATTAACAATACAAACAATGTAATATTTACTTCTCTCCTAATTTGGTAGGATGCCAAGCATACCTTTAACCCTTATCCAAATTTCTGACAAAGAATCTCTGTAACTCAGATTTTACCCTTTCTTTATTTTTACACCTGACTACATAAACAGTCAATATATCTAAAAGCTATACTACCTTCAAATCTTTATATAATCAAATAAGAAAAACAATGAAATTAAAATACACATGCAGAATCTCAAACATACTAAACTGAAGGTCTGAAACGGTATTTGGTAATTATACCGTGAGCCACCGTAAATGGCTCCACGTTCTTTATACACTCCCAATCATCATCAATATCAAGATAATCAAGAGTAATCAATATCCAAATTTCTTTATAATGTTTGTTATACGATCGTCCAGTTTAGTATTTCCAATAGAAATCTTCTCCGGATTCTTTTTACAATCCAGGTCATCAGATATCCAAATAAATATAAAACAATTCAAATGTCTTTAAATTAACTTCATTTAAACAGTTTGTGAAAAGGAGAATTTATGGTCAGTAATAAAAAAAAGTAAAAATGGAAAACCAAACCATGCAAACTGCCTTAGCTAACATACCTAAACACGCTATAAATTATATACTATTTATAACTATTAGTAACCACAAGGATAAAAGACAAAGTTACCTAGAGCTAATTAATAAACCCACATCCAATAATGGTTGATAATTCAAGCAATCAAACTATCTTTCTCCTTGTACAGCGAGAATAAGACAATAATCGTCCCCCAAACATTTAAAAAAAAATGTAAAAAAATAAAAAAAAATATCCATTGCTATAAACAATCTAATTAACTGACAAGGTGCACAAGCATTACTCTCTCTCTCTCTCTCTCTCTCTCTCTCTCTCTCTCTCTCTCTCTCTCTCTCTCTCTCTCTCTCTCTCTCTCTCACAATGAAGTTACATAAAGTGCAAATATCTTTCGATGTGAACACAGGAGCAAAATAGTACGCATAGGTGTATGTGTGTGTGTATGTTTGTTTATGTGTGTAGGTATAAGTCTGTGCTTACAAACCTTTATTAGCTGTAAACTGGGTTCGCAAAAGAGAAGGATGATCCTCGGAGCTTAATTGCACTCCCCACTAATGGCAATAAAAGTCCAGGCTTTCTCGTGGAAAAATAAACAGCTCAGGTTCCATTAATTGAGCAACCAGAGGGGAAATCCTTCATCTCTACCACGGAGTTCTTTGGATGAGATGAAATGCACATTTAATCATTAGTCATACAAAACCTAGTTTTCATCTTTTATTTGAAATTAGGGGCATTAATTATCAAAACAAAAAATATTACTGTGTTATACAAAAAGAGTTTTGATAGTCATTCCTGAAACAACTAATTATATATCCCTAATAAAAATATAATAATTAATTCTGTTTGTTTGTCAAGCTATGCATTAAATTATTATTACAGGTAACTTTAAAATATGTAGACTCTTGTTACTCATTGAACCTATCATTCAAAGATTATATAATTTTTAACTAACTGTTTCGAGCACGTCTTTATAAAAACGCAAAAGTTTAGATCAGTGCAAGCATATTATTATTATTATTATTATTATTATTATTATTATTATTATTATTATTATTATTATTATTATTATTATTATTAGTAGTAGTAGTAGTAGTAGTAGTAGTAGTAGTAGTAGTAGTAGTAGTAGCTAAGTTACTACCCTAATTGGAAAAGCAGGACGGTATAAGCCTAAGGGCTCTAGCTAGAGAAAAAATAGCCCAGTGAGGAAAAGAAATAAATCAATAAATAAAGTATTTGTGAAGTAATGAACAATGATATGAAATACTTTAAGAAATGTAACAACATTAAAACAAATTTTTATATATAAACTACAAAAACAGAGACTTCTGCGTTTGCTGCAATTTTTAACTTTAGAAGTTTTACCGATTCAACTACCTGGTTAGAAGATCATTCTACAACTTGGTCACACGTGGAATAACACTTCTAGAGTACTGTGTAGCATTAAGCATCATGATGATGAAAGTATGACAATTAGAATTAACTTCATACCTAGTATTACGAAAAAGATGATAAAGTTCGGAAAGATCTTTATGCAAAGGATGGTTAGAATTTTGAAAAACCTCAAGCAAAATGTATAACGAACGGTGCCAAATATTAATATTTAGAATTTTAGATCATGAATAATAATCTCAATAGACCGTAATTTTCTGTTCAACAAATTACGATGAGAATCAGCACCTCAAGACCAGACAAGAACAATACGCGGAACCAGGTAGAATTAAAGAATTAAAAATTTCTTCGGAATAGATTGATTACCAAAAATATTTCCAGACTCTATAGGGTAATTTTTGGTACAATTGTAGAAGAAACACCTAAGTTTCTCAAAAGTAAATTTACTGTCAATAATCACCCCTAAAATTTTATCAGTCATAAAGAGTTGAAAAAACATTATCTATGCCGAGATTCTGATGTTGAGGACCCACTCTCCTCGACCTATTTAAAGTCATTCTTTGAGATTTTTAGGATTCAACTTCATACGCATAATTTGCACCTTGTACTAATTTTAGCTAGATCTCAACTAAGGAATTCAGTAACCCCTAAGCTACATTCAGGAGATGGAGTCAACGCAAAGAAAATAGCATCCTCTGCATATGCAAGGGCCTTTTTTTTTCAGGCCAACCCGCATGTTATGTGCATATAGTATGAAAAGTAATGGGCCAAGAACATTACCCTGTGGTACACCAGATATCTACAGGTGGTCTTTATTGGGCGGCTCACAATGACCTTGTTGGTGGCTCCCAGGAGAGATAGAAAAACAAAATCACCATTGATTATAGAAAAAGTCCAAACTATTAGATATTAATTCATTTTTTTTCAGTATCACTCATTTTTTAATAAGATTTATATTAAGAATAGGCTCTAGGCCTATTATATTTCAGGAATTCAGGCAGTAAATCTATCCAGGTTATAATCCAGATGGACAAATTTATTACAAAACGTAACCACAAAAAAAGATTTACCGAACTCCAACCTTCTATAAGTGAACCATATGATATTGATGGAAGCGAACTGGCCTCATTTGTGATTGATGATTTATATTGAAGGCTTTTCCATGAAGCTGTTAAGCCTATGCTCGAAACAACAGCTTCTCATTATACAGCTAATGCATAAACCATACTGTAGATCGTTGTAGATATGTGCCCGTGTCGTCACTAACTTCATTGATAATAAAAGCTTAGGCAGATGTACTCTAGTTATAGATAACAACGTTACAGACAATAGTTTCTCTCTCCAGCTCCAACTGCACCCTTTTAGTATCCTTCTTCTACCTACTATCTCTTGCTTTTGTATTCCCATTCTCTCTCCTCTCATATTCTATTGATTTTTTCCCTGTCTCATTTCCCTGACTGTCTTGTAGTCTTTATTTTTCCAATGTCTCTTTCTTATCCCTATCTTCCTCTATATTTTCTTTCTTTTTATGAGGTCTCTTAACTTATCCCCATCTTAACTATGAGTTTGACCAATCTCAATAATTTCCTTTAATTCTACCTTCCTGACTTTTTATTGTAAAACACCATAAAATCAAAACTCACTAGACCTGGGTCCACTGAAATGCTTTGATTTAGAGTCCTTTGAGGTATACTATTAAGATAGTTATAGGATCAATAGCGACCACACTCTATGTAGTAACAGATTTATAAAAGAATAAAAAAAATCAAAGCAGTAATAATAGAATATATATATATATATATATATATATATATATATATATATATATATATATATATATATATATATATATATATATATATATATATATATATATATATATTATTGTAAATTTAAATTGAATAAACATTTCTTACAAATTTATCTTTTAGTACATATAAAAGAGTATCAAGCAGTAATTTCATTTAACCAACTACACAATCACATACTCTATATCTTAATCTGCACTTGCCATTGCTAAATTGTGGGGGAAAAATCAGATGTATATTAAAGAAAATAAAAAGACGCTTATGTTTTATTACT
>NC_090726.1:55916759-55921759 GCF_036898095.1 Palaemon carinicauda | reverse complement strand
TATATATATATATATATATATATATATATATATATATATATGTATGTATGTATATATGTGTGTATGTGTATGTGTAAGGTATATGTGTATACAGTATATGTTATATATTCTTAATAGTGTTTTAAAAATATTAGAATTTCCAAAAAACTGGACATCTTCAGCAAAAGCTGCAACGGTTTTAGTACTGACCGTAAAAGCATGTCACAAGCTCTATAGGTATTGGACCTTCAAATATACTTCATACATCGTCTTATAGTTTTAAAAACCACTTATGAAGTACGGAGGGCAAGGGACAGTGACATTTTCCTAGAAAACAGGATAAATCCCTAGAGACTGACCATATATACATATGTTAAGCGGCTAAGACCCTTCTCCATTCAAGCCAGGACCAGGGAGGGCCAAGCAATGGCTGCTGACGACTCAGCATGTAGACATATAAGCTCAACCATCCTTAGCTCACAATGAAGGTGAGGTTGCAGCCACTAAAGGAACCACCGACTTTGAATGGGGCTCGAGCTCCAGTGTTGCAATCACTATGCGGGTACGTTATCAAATAGGCCACCATGATGAATGCTTTAATTGAACCAAATATGAGTTATTTCTCATTTATACTATTAGTCCTTGCATGTCACGGCTCGAATATCTTCTATTGATAATAGCTTACTGCAATTTCACGCCCTTTAAATTTCATTCATCAGAGGTTTAAATCGGTAATAAAGAAATTACTCCTCTCCTTATTACCGTTATTTCTATTATCATAATCTCCAAATATCTGCTCTTATTTATGAGTGTATGTTCATTTACCTGTTAGCATGATCATCCCCAAATCTTAGCAATGGGTAGGTATTATGCTTCATGAGAAACCATTAAATTTTAGAGCTGATTTGGATAAAGCTTCTGATTCTGGTTATTATTGTTTGTATTATACTTTAGATTCATTCACGGTCATTTTATTAAAAAGGGAAAGCTTAGTCTGTATATCTCAGATTGCTCTTTCTACTTGCTATTTATTTATGTTTCTGTATCTTTACCTCTGAAAGGATTGCATCAAAACTTTTTGCCGGAAGGTCACCAAATAAATAACAGCGGATAAGTATTATGTAACAGTTCTGGTGATTATTGTTATTGTTATAGAGTAAATTTATTCGTAGTTACAATATAAATAAGAATGAGAGTTTGGTGTGTAAATTTGATCAAAAAATTTAAAATCTTAATCATTTGAGGTGTGACGTACGGGATTACCCTCTCTAGGTGTTATTTATATGATTTTCGACGCTTTCTGATAAACATAATACTATACCCTCTAAACTATACATACAATTATTGATGCATATATAAATTCATGTTAGCTAGACTGAAGCTAATCTAATATGGCAAATATTGGTAATATGGTAAATTACAATGAAAAATTATTTGTGATAACCAATGGGATCTTCCAGCCGGTGGTCGCATATTAGATCTGGAACATGGAGTTTCTAATGAATTTCTATTTCCTAAAACTCCGAATTAATTTTGACAGCTGAAGGCTCGTTCCGATTCTCCCTTGATTTCGTGGCCGTTACTGAGGACGCATATTGATGAAATGCATTATCCGAGCAGTGATTTAATATTGCATGACAATGATGCTTATGCGAGTGACTTTCCAGTATCTACGGCCAATGCATCTTTTGGAATTTGAATATTTTTTTTTTAGTTTGAATGCTGTTGTCTAAGATACGGTGTAGTGAGATGTACTTTTGATTAAATAGAGTCAAATTCAGAAAACGCAGTAAAGTGTAAGAATCATGTTTCATATGATCATAAGAGAAATATACGAAGCGTTTATGCTTTCTAAACTTTTATTTGTTATTCATTATTGTCAACTGGGTTTAAATGCAGTCGTGTTTGGTAATACAAATTAAAAAGCAGTTCTTGGTATGCTCAAGTATGATAACTTGTTTACATAATTCTTGACCAAAAAGAAATCTGAAATATATATATATATATATATATATATATATATATATATATATATATATATATATATATATATATATATATATATATATATATATATATATATATATTTATATATATATATATATATATATATATATATATATATATATATATATATATATATATATATATATATATATATATATATATATATATGCATGTTTATATATTAATTTACATATCATTATCAGCTGCTACTAGTCGATTGCATATCAGAGTTCTCAGACTTGTCTTTCCTCTTTCGTCTGTTTATCGTTATATATATATATATATATATATATATATATATATATATATATATATATATATATATATATATATATATATATATATATATATATATATCATATAATAACTATACAATTTAAAAGAGGAAAAGAAACAGGTTATAACAGTGTGCACGAGTCTGTTGTACCAACCGTGTGTCACACGATCGTACATAGTTCATTTTGTGTATATATTATGCTTGTATGTTCGGTCTTCCCTCGCACTAAAAAGAACCAGAAAAAAATGTCTGCTTTTCTCATCTCTAACAGTGTCTGTTTTCAAACATGAAATTTCCTGTTGCTTCGAGCTTTTGTATATAAAGGAGAGTGTTCTATAATAAACTTACTCAGTTGCTTTCATACTGTCTTTGAGTTACAACCTTCTCTTGGCTCGTCACATTGGTGACTCGCTCCTCCCGCTTTCTACCCCACCCTCGCCCCTCCATCGTTGGTACTAATGCAGACTCTATTGAAGTTGGTGCTGCGGCTGCCCCATTGAAATTTTCATTGTTCGCCAATGAAGAGGCGTTTGCTTGGTTTCAGCGCGCAGAAGTCCAGTTTCGCATCAAGGGCGTAACTCGCTCAACCACCAAAGCAGATTATGTTTTCGCGGCGATACCTGAAAACACCTTCCTGGAAATATCCGACTGGCTTTTTGAACAAGGAGACACCCCAATAGTGTGTGACGCCCTCAGAACATACCTTCTGCATCAGTACTCGCCGTCGCCAGCCGCCCGTATAGATAATGTTATTCATCTTTCGCAACAACCATTGGGAGACCAAAGGCTTCGCTTACCCTCAGGTAAATGACCAGTATCGCTCGCCTGCAACCTGCCCCAGACGGCTCTTTTTGTGAGGTGAACCTACTTTGTGCCCTTTGGATACGCCGTTTACCCGGATCTATATGCGCTGCCATACCCGATGTCGATAGTTTAGCCATAAAAGACTTGATGACCAAAGACGACGCCCTTATGGACAGCCACTTCAAGACCACCATCAACGCCTCCACCCCTGATGAAGTGGACGCCTATTCAACGTCAACCGAAGCTGAACTTAATGCCATAGGACATACACACCTACCCCGTGATGTGCCGAAGCGGTGACAAAGCCACTAACCACCCACCACTCAGTCGGGCCCAAAATAACGACTTCTAAAGCTACTTAATACCTCCCATCCGCAGCAGTTTTACTACTACCACTTCAGATTCTAGACAACCACGAAGAAATATGCCAAGGATTGTCAGTGGCCAAAAAATGTATAAGTAGGCCATCGCTTGTGTCGGTGGCCTCCCGAGTTTCTAATCTTTTCTTTTTACATGATGCAGGAACAGGCATGCGATTTTTGGTAGACAAGGGTGCTTGTCGTTCTCTTTTGTCAAGGGAACTCTTCAGGACATAACGTACTCTGTCTAAATCTGCCGACGTCCGCTTGGTAGCTGCCAACGGATCTGCGATACCCACTTACGGTGACGAGAACCTCACATTATTGTTCGGAAACGGTAAATTTAATTGGAAGTTTTCTCATTGCTGACGTCACATTGCCAATCCTCGGTGTGGATTTCCTCTCTTATTTCCACCTTCTGGTCGATGTCCCCAACCGATGATTGGTCAACGCAGACTCGTACTTCTCAATACCTCTTAAACCCGCCCCCTACAACCTAGCTCTCCACATCAGCGCACCCACGGATGCCTACGCCCACCTCCTCATATCGTACCTGGAAGTTTTCCATCCAGAACTTCGCCAAACGCCCACAGTTCCCTCCAAACACGGTATTTATCACCATATGAAGACAATGGGACCTCCAGTTTTTGCAAAGCTCAGACGTCTGGCACCAGAACGATTGGCGGCTGCCAAACAGACGTTCACTGAAATGGAGGAAATGGGCCTTTGCCAGAAGGCCTCCAGCCCATAGTCGTCACCCTTACACATCGTTCTGAAGAAAGACAGCTCCCTCCGTCTGTGCGGGGATTATAGGCGCCTGGACATGCAAACAGACCCGGATCACTACCCCCTCCCAAACATTGCTGACGTGACCTCCTACCTGCACAAAGCGAAGGTTTTCTCTACACTCGACCTCCTGAAGAGATATTATCAGGTGCCTATGAACCCAGAAGACATCCCCAAGACTGCCATCACCACTCCATTTGGTACATACACCTTCAATTACTCCTGTTTTGGCCTTGGTAATGCTGGGGTCACGTTTCAACGTCTCATGGATGGCATCTAAGGAACCTCCCTTTCTGTATATGTTATGTGGACGACATATTTGTGTTTTCCTCCTCAAAAGAGGAACACCTCCATCACCTGCACATCGCGTTCGACCGCCTGTAACAAAACGGCCTTGTAGTTTGGTACGACAAGTGTACCTTTGGCACCAACTAAGTGTTGTTCTTAGGGCACCTCATAACTCCTGAAGGAGTCAATCCCCTCCCTGAGAAGGTAGCAGCCGTTCAGGACTTCCCCACGCCCTCGACCGTCAAAGCTCTGCAGGAATTCTTGGGAATGATCAACTATTATCACCGTTTTCTGCCAGCCATTGCCGCCACCCTTGCTCCCCTCTACGCCTCCCTCAAAGGCAAGCCAAAGGACCTGAAGTGGGGTTCCCTTCAAGAAGCGGCCTTCTGCAATGCAAAGAAGGCCCTATCAACAGCTGCGGCTCTCACTTTTCCTATCCCACACGCCCCTCTCCTTCTCTCCACTGATGCCAGCGACGTCTCTATTGGTACAGTACTCGA
>NC_090726.1:55904259-55911759 GCF_036898095.1 Palaemon carinicauda | reverse complement strand
TACTAAAAACAATTTATAATATTCAATATGTACAATAGTAGAGTGAAAACTTGACAATACCCCTTCCCCCCTCCCAACTAAGATGGTTCCATAGCAGTGGATCTAGCTGAAGATGCTGATGGAAAGCGTGACAAGGTGTATGCAATGGTGGTGTTAGTTTCTTTGATGCTTTGAAGATTAATATTAAAGGTGCCAAGGATGTAAGACCACCGTAAAAGATTTAGATTTTTGATTCTGGCACGGTTGTGGAACGTGAGAGGTCGGTTATCAGTAAAGACAATGACCCAACGATGACCTTCAAGATAGGGTTGAAAGTGTTGTAAAGAAGCTACGATCGCATAAAGCTCCTTCTCTACTGTAGCCCATCTGGTTTGTGCTCCTCTGAAGAATCCCGGTTGATAGGCTACTGGTAGGTAATGCAGTGTTGGAATACAGCTTGTGTTATTGGGAGCATAAGATTGTAGAAGCACAGCCGCATAACCTGGGCCAATGGCGTCTACCTGTAATGAAAATTCCTTTGAGAAGTCTGGTGCCCTTAAAATTGGTTTGGAGATCAAGATACCTTTAAGCTGATGGAAAAGATTGTCTAATTCCTTGTGTCGGGAATTTTCGAACTGATCACTCGAAAATCCCGCTATTTACCTCCACCAACGTTACGTTAAATTGGAGGGAAGGTTAGGAGAACTCGCGGGCGTTGAGTCGAATGACTGTGGTTTGATACGAGACTGTTTTAGAGCGCTAGAGAGCAACCGCCTGGTAGGGAAGGCGCAGAGGTTAAAGAAATTGAGCATTTGTAATTTATGATCCAGATATTTAATGTCATTTTATTGTACCAGGACGAAAATATCCTATGTAGAAATTTAGATTATGAGAAAACGCGGGAAACAAAGGTGTCGTCAGGGCTGCGGAGCTCAGCTCTGTCTCTTTTGTCGAAGGTCCTCAGCTGAAGTAAGTCCTATTAATTGTACTCTCTCTCTCCCCCCCTATAGTACCCAGGTCGGTTTCCCTATAGGTTTTACAAGTGTTTTGTAAGATTTGTATCCATGTATATTTAGTCGATCCTTGTGATTGGGGATCAGTGCTGTCTTTTAAATTACGTGAAAAAGCCTTGGTATGCCGTTTACCGAGGCAACTTATTAAAATATTAATTGATTTTGCTTAATTTTGAGTCCGGTGCGGACTTAGTTTTTTTTAGCAACGCTTGAGGTTATTTGGTCACGTGTTTCTTTAGTATGTCGAGTAAATGTTCGATTATGTATTTCCCTCGCATTAAATAATTATTTTTGTAATAAAATTGTTAAAGTGTAGCTGTATTTTGTTGATTCCTGGAAGGTTTTGGGAGTCTTACCTCTTCAAGGTCTTGCTATCGGCCCTTAACATCGAACCAAGAACGTTATTATCTGTTGAAGTGAAAATCACGACACCTTGGTCCAAACTAAGTTTACTTTGTTAGATAGCAGTGCATATAATGGAGCCGCAAGAATGGTGAATTTTTTTATGAATTTGGAATAATAAAAGACCATACCTTAAAAAGGTCTTAAGTTGATATTTTGAATAGGGTACATGTATGTTCATTACACTCTCAATATGAGTATCTTTTGCCATTATTTCTCCACTGCCCAAGTATTGACCAAGGTATACAACCTTAGTTTACCAAAATGAACTCTTGGCTAAGTTGTTGGTGAGACCTACAGTACGTGGTCGTGTAAACAGTTTTGAGAGTGTCTGCAGATGTTCCTCCCAAGTCATGTTTGCTACGACTATATCGTCCAAGTATACATAGACGTTAGGTAAATCTCTGATTACCTCTGCCATCAGCCTCTGAAATGTGGCAGGGGCATTAGAGAGCCCAAAAGGCATAATCACATATTCAAATAGGCCAAAGGGTGTTACAAAAGCAGAGATTGATTGTGTCTTTGGGGTCAGTTTTACTTGATAGTACCCTTTTAGTAAATCAATCTGAGTCAAAATCTTTGAATTACTTATGTTGTCTAAAATATCATTGATCCGTGGCAAAGAAAAAGAATTCTTAACGGTGACCTTATTCAGTCTGCGGTAGTCTTTACATAGCCGTAACTTATCGTTTGCTTTTGGTACGAGTATACAAGGTGAAGCCCAAGGAGAGGTACTTGGGACTGTTAACTTGTGATCTATCAAGTACTGTACCTCTGTCCTTAAGGATTCAAGCTTCTTTCCTATCGCTCTGTAAAATGGTTGTCTGATGGGCTGTGTTCCCGGCTCTAGCAAGATGTCATGTTGAATCAGGTTACAGGTTCCTGGATCATCAGTGTACAAGTCCTGAATACTGGTGAGCAAGGAGTTTAGTTCTTTTGTAGGCAAGTGTGATAAGAAGGAGTCAAGCTTACCCATTATCTCAGAGTTAGTTAAATCACTAAAAGATATCAGTTCTGGTTCTTCATCAGGGTATTTATTAGTAGTAGTAATAGGATAGTCGTCTTTAGACCTAAGAGTGGAGTTAGTCACCAATGTTACTCGAGGTGGTCCACTATTTACTCTACTTTGGTACTGCTTCAGCAAGTTCACATGTACTAATTTGTGTCCTTCCTCTTATTTGGGTACTAATTACATAGTTTACCTTAGAAAGATGATCTAGGAGTGTATATGGGCCAGCAAACTTCTCTCTCAATGGAGCTCCTGGAATTGGATAGTATGAAAGTACCTGGTCACCTTTCTGGAACTCCCTTAACCTAGCTTTCTTGTTCCCCTGTTGCTGCATTACTTGTTATGAGGAAAGGAGGTTAGAACATACCAAATCATTTATCTGATTAAACTTACTTTTAAGGTCTTTAATATATTGCAACGAGTTACTAGTCTCCTCTGGTTTCTGAGTCAAAATATTTTCTTTTACCATACCCAATACAGTTCGTGGTCGACGACCAAACAATGCCTCAAAGGGAGATATCCCTGTGGAGTCATGTGGAATGCATCGAAAAACATACATTAGGAGATCAATGATTTGCAGTTTCACTGCTGTACTTAAGCAAAAGGTTCTTCAAGGTTTGATGGAGCCTTTCCAGGGCACAATTTGTCTTTGGATGATATATAGAGGTGTTAACATTATGAATATTCAATGTATGCATAGCTTGTTTGAAGACATGGCTTGTAAAGTTAGTTCCCTGGTCACATTGTAACTCATAAGGAAATCCTAAAACAGTGAAAACCTTCCTAAGGTTCAGTAATATAATCTTTGCATTTATGTTTTTTATTGCAAATGCCAAAGGGTATCTTGAAGTGGGACAAATAGCGATCAGTATGTATTCATTCCCTCTCTTAGTCTTCGGTGAGGGACCAACGCAATCTATGATGAGTTTGTAAAAAGGAGTTTTGGGTACTAATACGTTCTGGAGTGGTGCTGGGGGGATTCTCTGGTTAGGTTGACCTGTAACCTGACAATTGTGACACGATGCTACATAGCTCTTAATATATTTACCAAGGCCTGGCTAATAATAGTCTTCACTTACTCCTTTGTATGTCTTGTTGACCTCTAAATGGGATTCTGCAGAATGAGTGAGGTCTAACAAGGAATGTCTTAGAGGTTGAGGAATGACTATTTGGTGGCAATCCTTCCAAATATGGTTAGAATTAATCTGTGGTGACCAGAAATGCCTGCAGAGAATACCTTTATTCACATAAAAATATGGAAATTTAGGATTTTCATCTGGAATTCTCACCTTTTTCCAAAGTTCACTAAGGCTGGGGTCCTCTTTTTTTAGCTCAGTAAACTTTTTCTTACCTACGTGTACTAAGTCTAAGGCTTCCATAGTTCTTACAGTAGTTTTCTCATTTTTTATAGGTCCTGCCCTGGAAGTATTCCTAGTCACAACCTGAGTTACAGCTGGTGGAGATTCTATGGACTTACATTCTTCTTGGATTACGAATTCATAATATGAAATAATAAAATTCGTTTTCAACTGTGACACTGCTAGATCATTACCCAAGATCAGCTTTATTGCAGAAAACGGCAAGGCTTGCTTTAACACAGCTACTTTAGCCTTTCCTGTAGAGTAAGGACTAACAATTTCCACTTCAGCAAGAGGCCGAGTCCTGGAAGAGGTTAAATATGAAATGGTTATAAATTCCTTATTATGAGTTAAATTCTTCGAACTTAAGTCTGCCAATATAGACTGAGAGGAACCAGAGTCTCTGAAGCACTTCAGTGAAGTACCATTACAGAAACATCACAAATAAATCCTTCAAACGGCTGTAACCCTTCCATCAGAGTAGACACATGGCATGTGCTCCTTGACTGGGCATTTTTATCTTCTTTTTCTTTTGAAGTTTTGCACTAGGGAAGTGGAAAATGTTCAATAGTGTGGCCCTCTTTCTTGCAGTAAGCACAGGATACCTGAGGAAATCTGGAAAAGAAAGGAGATGATTTGTTAGTTTGACCCTTTTGTGATTTATGGATTAAGTGGTAATCATCGGCGAGACTAACTGCCTTCTTTACCAGTGTTTCACCTTTAAAATGAATGAAGGTTGAGATATGAGTAGGCAATTTCCTCAAATTTTATTCTAAAAGAATCAAATTCTTAAATGATTCAAAGTTATCAACACCTGCCCTTTCTAACCACTTATACAACTGTCTATTTTTGACAATACAAAATTCTACAAAAGTTTGATTGAAAGTTTTAACAGAATTTCTAAAATTTTGTCTATACCAGTGATTCTTAAACTGGGGGGTGCGCCCCCCTAGGGGGGCGCCAGGAGCTTCCAAGGGGGGCGCAAGCAGGGCTGCTAGATGGTGCCATTTTTTTTCCTGATATTAATTGCAAAATAGTCAAAAACATTATCACTGCTTCCATATGTTTTTTTAATTATCATCTCAAACCAGGCCAAAAACTCAATTAATAAATGCCAAAAGTTATGAAAGTGACACATGTGGCTAACTCTCAGATGAGAGCGGTCAGAGAAATGTTTCCCCAGGAACTGAATGCGTCTCGTACCACCTTATTGCTCATCTCACCTGCTCATATAATAACAAAGGGTTGTAGTAGTCTGGCTCAGTCTTTCCAACGAAGTAGTGAGGACTTTCAAGTCCTGCATAATATATTTTAAATATTATCAAGTACTGGTAATTACTACATTATTTTTAATGTATTTAGTGCAGTTCTGATTTAGAAGTATTTTTTTTTCTTTTTTGGGCGTTTGTGTTTACTGTATGTTCATTCATTCCTTTATAGCTGTTTTACTATTTTAGATAAGTTATGTGCAGTATAAAAAATCTAAATGTGTGCGTAACACGTGAACGTGCAGACAAATTTGTTCATATCATGGTATGACTTACCAGCTTATGCAAATGTATTGTACGTTATCATTATTTCACCTGCATAATATATTTGTTTCATTTGATATACCTATAACTAATGTGTTCATTTATTTGATGTGAGAAAAGGGGAGTGATAATGAAATTATGCATATGCATTATGCATATAGGCCAGAGTGACCAGATTTTAGAAATTGAAATACGTGGCATTACACAACACACAAATAATATATGTTTATATATCTATCTATCTATATTGTAAGGACACCGCTCCCTTCGTCGTCCAGAAAATCAACAAACTGTTTATTTATTTGAATTCTCCTTTCGCCACACCTTGGTTTCCCATGTATATGTATTCCGCTCTATCAGAGCTACATTTTGACATATGTATGTTTTCATTACATGTTTCTGTTAACTCATAATTTGTATATTTGTAAGTGTAAGAAAACACATATATTTTGGCGGGCAGTTCGATCTGTTTTGGCGCCAGCGCCATCCTACCTTTCCGTCCGCACCTTGTAATATACTCCCATGCACATTTGAATATAGTATCAGTTGATCTTGGTGACGCTTGTCTCACTGTCCTTACAATATATATATTATATATATATATATATATATATATATATATATATATATATATATATATATATATATATATATATATATATATATATATATGTACATGAATAACTACGATATATATAATTATATATGCATTTGGAATCCTCATAAACGTGAAGATGTTAAGAAGAAATTATTGTAAAACAGGGTTCTCAGCATTAGTAAGAATCAAAACGAAGTAAAGAACTAAGCTTGATGTGGCAAGTGATCTCCGATGTGCATTGAGCCAAACACCGCCAAATGTTCCCCGACTAGTTGCTCAAAAGAGCCAGTATCAGCCATTCCACTGATGAGTAGCACTAAGTCAGAAAGGCCACTGGCTATAATCCACTTTTTCTATAATATTACAATTAGTTAAAATAGTAACAATGAAAATAAAAATGTAGTAATTATGATGTCTTTTGTTTTACAATACTACATAAATATGGGTAAATTAATCACTAAGGAGGATATGTAATATTTTTTGATGTGGTCATGATCCATGAATGATTGTATTAAGAGTAATAATTATGTTTATTTTTGCAGTAATTGGTATTTTTTTACTATTTTCTATCAATGTAATAACTGTATTCTGTACAATGCTAAAACAGTTTGAAAAAAGATTAAGATAAAATTTTGTTTCATCATAATATTATTATTTTACCCATTTTCTATGAACAATGTTTATTTTATTGAAATATAGTACAGTGCATTCCTATAAAAAATCAACAGCTATGAAATAAAAATTCATCATTCATCCATATACTCACATAACCAATGAAGTATATTAGCATACAAAACATATTGTTTATAAAAACAATACATATATACATACGGTACTTTCTAGTTTGGCAAAAATTTCATGGGTGGGAAGGGGGGGGGGCCCATGGGTTCTATGCTTAGTGCAGAAGGGGGTGCAAGGCAAAAAAGTTTAAGAACCACTGGTCTATACCCTTCTATGGTGATAGAGTACGCATGCAAGATAGTTTTCTTTAAACTTTATAGTCTTCTTCACTTACCAGTTATGAAGTAACAAATGCTTCTTTACCTTCACTTTGTTCCTGATGAGCAAAGACCAGATTTGTACAGGCCATTTTAAGGTTTCTGCGATTTGTTCAAAGTTCTGAAAGAAAACCTCGGGATCTTCCTCGTTGAAATCTGGTACAAGCTTACTTGCTTTAAAAACTTCAAACGTAGCAGGGAGTGTGGTTTCCTTTCTGTTGCTTGAAAAAAGCTCCTGGAGTTTTATCTGGTATCTTATCTCCGCTTCTCGTTCCTTCTCTCTTGCTTCTGCTCTCTTCTCTTCTAGATAAAGCTCCCGTTCGGTCGTTTCCTTCTTTACCCTCTCTAATTGCAATTGAAGCCTTATTTTCTCTACTTTTGTGTCTACTGGAACAGGCGGAAGTACTCCTGCTGCAATTTTGAGTGCTTGTGCTTCTTCATCACCTGCAATAATCTCTGGGTTGATTAAATAATCTAAAATATTATTCAGTAATCTAGCCTTCACATAAGCAGGATTTACCACAATGTTACATTTTGCTGCAAGGTCACGCAGATCCTGTTTAGTAGCATAACTGAGCGTAGATAACTCCTCTGGGGTTTCCAACAAAGCT
>NC_090726.1:55891759-55896759 GCF_036898095.1 Palaemon carinicauda | reverse complement strand
TGAAAATATATGATATTTTGAATATTTTGAAATAATTAAAGATAAAATTGTGAGATATGAAAACTACTTGCTTGTCTAGCCATTGTCCAATCAAGACTTATGTTTATAGAAATATTAACACATACACACACACACACACAAACATATATATATATATATATATATATGTATATATATATATATATATATTTATATATATTTATATATTTATATTTATTTATATATAATTATATATATATATATATATATGTATATATATATATATATATATATATATATTTATATATATATGTATATTTATATATTTATAATAATATATAAATATCTATATATTTACATATATATATATATATATATATATAGATAGATAGATAGATAGATAGAAAAAAAAAATATATATATATATATAGATAGATAGATAAATATATATATATATATATATATATACATATAGATATATATATATATATATATATAAATTATTATACAGTATAAATACACACACACACACACATATATATATATATATATATATGGTGTTTTGTATATGTTGGAATATATAAACGTAAAAACTCTGTGTTATAAGAACTACTTTTCGGTCTATCTAATGCTTAATTAAAGGTTATGTAAATAGAAAGTTAAACACATTTTAAATATATATATATGTATATATATA
This sequence comes from Palaemon carinicauda, assembly GCF_036898095.1. Taxonomy (NCBI): domain Eukaryota; kingdom Metazoa; phylum Arthropoda; class Malacostraca; order Decapoda; family Palaemonidae; genus Palaemon; species Palaemon carinicauda. The sequence continues at coordinate 55,896,083 of NC_090726.1, read as the reverse complement.
TATATATAGATACACACACACACATATATATATATATATATATACAAATATATATATATATATATATATACATATACATATATATATATATATATATATAGATATATATATGCACACATATATATATACATATATATATATATATATATTACATATGTGTGTGTGTGTGTTTGTGTATTGTAGCAACGGAAGGATTAATGAAAAGACTTGAACGTAGGTAGTACTTTTGTTCATTAGGGACATCAACAAACAAAACAATAAGAATAATTTTTCTTTCTTTCTTTATTTTTTTTTTAGATTGCATATTCCATTTGGCATCGTACGGGCTTTTTCACACTTGCAACCTGTAGGTTTTTTTTTTATAGGGGGGAGGGGGGGTTGTAGTGTGTGATTTAGGTTGTGGGATGATTCTTTGTTTATTTCATGGGTGCCCCTGGCTCTTTTTGGAAAAGGAAGATGGTGACGAAGGTGAGGAGGCATCCTCCCTAAGAGAGCCCACTGGCTCTCTTCGTTTAGTTGAAGAGAAAGAGGTACAGCAGTAAGTCCCGATGAGTAGAAGAGCTCGGGAAGGAGTTGGGAAATATTCAGTTAGATATATTGGTATAGTAGAAGTAAAAAACTTCTTCAGTAGCTTAATCTTAAGTTATGGGAATTGGCAATAGTATGAAGTTTCTACAGAGTGGGATAGAGCTCAACAAGAGAATTTGGTTAGCGAATGCGAGTAGTAGAGAAAGGGTGGAATAAACATCCTGTATCTGAAAATACTAGAACGTGAATAGAAATATCATTTTACGTATCGTTGTGATCATTGAGTTGTCTCTCTGCTGCTTTGGTGAGAGGGATTCCTGAACTTAAATAGATATAAGAGAGACTGCAAGTTGAAGGAGAGCTAAAAAGAGATTAAGGGGTTGCTGAGATTTCAAACTAGTACTGTTACTACATTATCTGGGGGGGGGGGGAGGGTAGCTGTGGAAAAAGGCTGAAAATGTATCAACATTGCCCATTATGTGTATAACAATTGCTGTCGCAGGTACAGGATTATTAGGGTAGAAATTCCTGTGTGAGTAGGCTTATATCTTGACAGTGCAATAGGTAGTGTTGCAGTTTTGTGGCTTACTCGCTTGCAGTACCTGCACGGTCTTTCATGCCTGTTATTATTATTATTATTATTATTATTATTATTATTATTAAATGCTAAGCTACAACTCTAGTTGGAAAAGCAAGATGCTATAAGCCCAGGGGGCCCAACAGGGAAAATAGCCCAGTGAGGAGAGTAAATAAGGAAAAATTAAATATTTTAAGAATAGTAACCTTACAATAAGTGTTTCCTATATAAACTATAAAATCTTAACAAAACAAGAGGAACAGAAACTAGATAGAACTGTCTGCCCGAGTGTACCCTCAAGCAAGAGAACTCTAACCCAAGACAGTGGAAGACCGTGGTACAGAGGCAATGGCACTACCCAAGACTAGAGAACAATGCTTTGATTTTGGAGTGTCTTTCTCCTAGAAGAGCTGCTTACCATAGCTAAAGAATCTATTCTACCCTAATCATGAGGAAAGTGGCCGCTGAACAATTACATTGCAGTAATTAACCCCTTGGGTGAAAAAGAATTGTTGTGCTGAAGGGCCCTTGCCATTGTCCATGATGATTTGCCAGTTGCACAAATACACCGGACGCAGTCTGCAAATGATAACTACAACTTGACGAGGCATTTCTCTTGTACGTAGATATGGTACTAGATTTCTTGCTTCGATGTATCATTTTGCTGATCTTGATCCATCAAGGAAGGCTCGCCTACTTCTCTAGTCTTTTGGATGTTGCAAAAGTCTGCCATTTGATTTATGGTGGTTTTCAGTGAAAGTTGAAGTGTGATGATGATTGTGTGGCATATTAGGGCAGATTTGGCTAGGTGATTGGCCTCGTCATTGCCAGTGATCTCAGTGTGACACGGGATCCTATTGAAGAGTATTTGTCCGTTCTTGCTTTGGAGAGCTAAGGCTAAGGACTCTATTGCTGTGATAAGGTAGACATTTTCAGTAGGTTCTTTGTTTCTGAGAGCCAGAATGGGTCCTCTTGAATCTGTATGAATTGTTGTGTTTCCTTCATGTAGACTAACAGAGTGTTCTAGGGCTTTGGCAATTGCCAGTAGCTCGGTTTGTAGCATTAACACGTACTTTAAAAGCCTCCATTTTTTTTTCTGTAGCCTGATGGAGAGACAACTGCAGCTGCTGCTGCAAGAATATCATGGTCAAGTGATCCATCCGTATAGTTGATGTTGGGAGCTGAGGTGTTGCTGATTGCATTTCTAGCTGCTTCTGTGAGTTGCTCAGGTGTGCAGAGAGCATTGCTTTCTGCAGAGAGGATGGTGAAGTTGTACTGGATGGGGTTCGGAGACTACGGGGCAGGAGTGCTGGAGCCATGGTACTTTTGTTACCCCTTGGTCTTATGGGCTTCATTTTGCATTCGCGTTATTATGAGTGTATCTAGGAGTCTCCTTGTGTGTGAATTTGGCGGGTCGATCTCTTCCCCCAGAGGGAGAAGTCTTTAAAGTTTATTCAGAGGACAGTCTCTGTCTGCTTTGATTGACTTGAATATGATACTGCAGTTTCTGAGGTCAATTCTAGCTGAAAGGGAAATTAGGTTAGTGTCGGCTCTTAACAAGCAGAGTCTGGTCCACAGTGGAGATCCGTTGATGAGTTTCATGGCTTTGTTTTGTATCACTTCTAAGGATTCTTTTTGAGTTTCAGTTAGTGAGGTGAGCGTAGGTGCTGCATAGTCGATGTGAGATTTAATTGCTTGAACGTAAAACAGTCTTAGGATGCTGTTTGATACACTTTGTTTGAGGGAGATCAATTCGTTTATTGGCTGAGAGGTGAGTTTTTGTTTTCCTCTCTGAGGTGGGCTACTCCGTTGGCCGGTAATAGAGTTTTTGCTGATGATTACTCTTAGATACATGAATTAATTCACCCATTCTATGGGCTCACCCATCAGATTAATATTTTGAGGGTTTTTTGGGTGTTTTAATGCTATGGCTTTGGTCTTAATGGTGTTGATCTATAGGCCAAGGTCTTTGTATTCACCCTGGATTATGGCCAGTGCCTTTGGGGTGTTTTTTTCGTGTGTGCTTTATGTGGGCAGGTGATACATATGTCATCAGCATATATGAAGATTTCCACTCCGTTTGGGAGGTCTAGAGTGGCTATATTCTCCATAAGTAGTTTAAACAGCTATGGGCTTAGTATGCCCCCTTGTGACGTTCCATTTCTAGCGGGATGAATTCTAAGGTTTTTCCTTGAAAGGTGACTGGCTTCACGGTTCTGCATGTAGTTCAGAGTCAAGGCAAGTAAATGTCCTTTAACTCTTTTTTTCAACAGGTGTGAAGAGGATGGCTGGGGAGCTGGCTAGCTCAAATGCTTTCTCAAGATCGAGAAAAATTACAAATACATTTCTGTCGTTGATTGTTGTGAGAGTGTCAGTTATACATTCTTGAGTGCCAATGCCTTTCCTGTAGGCATACAGGTGGTGATATAGTGGACCTATTTTCCCATTGAAGTCTGTTGAGTACCATTTGTTCAGCTACTTTCTCGGTGCAGTTGATTAAAGCTATGGATCGGTAGTTGTTTAGTTCTTAGTGTTTTGTGATGGGTTTTGTGTCCCGTTGGTTCCGCGTTATTAGCCGTAGTCTTTCGGTGTGTGTTCTGTGGATTATGTGAAACTACAGCAACTTTTTGGGGCTTCTCACGTTCCTTAGCATACTGTATGAGATTAAGTCGGCTCCAGGGGCAGTGTCCTTTCTCTCTTTTGCAAGAGCCGTGTTGATATCTTCCATGGTGTAAGAATTGTTGGTGTCATCTCTCACGTTGCAATGGGCTTCTATAATGTTATTCCCTGTATGGGAGCAGTGTTCTCTGCTTATTTATGGTTCGAAGAGGAAGATTTGCGCTTTTGGCTTGGTCAGCAAAGTTTTTTGCAATTATGTTTGCTTCTGTCATTGGGTCTGGGTGGGTGACTTTTTGGTGTACTATATTTCCCAGATATCTTGTTGAACTAGCCCCATATCTTTGGTAGAGATGTGTTGAAGTGGATTTCATTGCACCATGAGTACCATTTATCGACATTCACTTCCAGTGTTATGTGTAAAGAATGTTTGGTAATTACAACAAGTAGATCATGAAGTTCATCAGTTCTGTATCTTCTGAAGAGCTTTTTGGTTTGTTTGATTCTTGCATTCACTTTCTTGATATGGCTGTTGTAGTACCAGGCATCCGCAGGCTTTGTTCCAGAATGCTTTTTCTGAGGCATGTTTATACCCGCAGCAGC
>NC_090726.1:55873555-55876055 GCF_036898095.1 Palaemon carinicauda | reverse complement strand
TTCTATGGGCTCACCCATCAGATTAATATTTTGAGGGTTTTTTGGGTGTTTTAATGCTATGGCTTTGGTCTTAATGGTGTTGATCTATAGGCCAAGGTCTTTGTATTCACCCTGGATTATGGCCAGTGCCTTTGGGGTGTTTTTTTCGTGTGTGCTTTATGTGGGCAGGTGATACATATGTCATCAGCATATATGAAGATTTCCACTCCGTTTGGGAGGTCTAGAGTGGCTATATTCTCCATAAGTAGTTTAAACAGCTATGGGCTTAGTATGCCCCCTTGTGACGTTCCATTTCTAGCGGGATGAATTCTAAGGTTTTTCCTTGAAAGGTGACTGGCTTCACGGTTCTGCATGTAGTTCAGAGTCAAGGCAAGTAAATGTCCTTTAACTCTTTTTTTCAACAGGTGTGAAGAGGATGGCTGGGGAGCTGGCTAGCTCAAATGCTTTCTCAAGATCGAGAAAAATTACAAATACATTTCTGTCGTTGATTGTTGTGAGAGTGTCAGTTATACATTCTTGAGTGCCAATGCCTTTCCTGTAGGCATACAGGTGGTGATATAGTGGACCTATTTTCCCATTGAAGTCTGTTGAGTACCATTTGTTCAGCTACTTTCTCGGTGCAGTTGATTAAAGCTATGGATCGGTAGTTGTTTAGTTCTTAGTGTTTTGTGATGGGTTTTGTGTCCCGTTGGTTCCGCGTTATTAGCCGTAGTCTTTCGGTGTGTGTTCTGTGGATTATGTGAAACTACAGCAACTTTTTGGGGCTTCTCACGTTCCTTAGCATACTGTATGAGATTAAGTCGGCTCCAGGGGCAGTGTCCTTTCTCTCTTTTGCAAGAGCCGTGTTGATATCTTCCATGGTGTAAGAATTGTTGGTGTCATCTCTCACGTTGCAATGGGCTTCTATAATGTTATTCCCTGTATGGGAGCAGTGTTCTCTGCTTATTTATGGTTCGAAGAGGAAGATTTGCGCTTTTGGCTTGGTCAGCAAAGTTTTTTGCAATTATGTTTGCTTCTGTCATTGGGTCTGGGTGGGTGACTTTTGGTGTACTATATTTCCCAGATATCTTGTTGAACTAGCCCCATATCTTTGGTAGAGATGTGTTGAAGTGGATTTCATTGCACCATGAGTACCATTTATCGACATTCACTTCCAGTGTTATGTGTAAAGAATGTTTGGTAATTACAACAAGTAGATCATGAAGTTCATCAGTTCTGTATCTTCTGAAGAGCTTTTTGGTTTGTTTGATTCTTGCATTCACTTTCTTGATATGGCTGTTGTAGTACCAGGCATCCGCAGGCTTTGTTCCAGAATGCTTTTTCTGAGGCATGTTTATACCCGCAGCAGCATCTAGTTGTTCTTTGAAGTCAAGTGATAGGTGGAGATGTCATTGTGAGGGTTCTTCATGTATTCTCGAGCCATTCTGTCATAGCTTTCTCGAATCTTCCATAGTTTACAAGGTCTGGGTTCCACCTTTTGGAGGGTGGGGGAGGAGAAGGGTATTTCTCTAATTCAAGATCAATTGCTATGGCAAGGTGATCACTAGTTAGCACAGGATGCAGTCGCCATTTAGCACCCCTTTGAATGGTACTTGACTGGAAGGTGAGGTCTAGACAATCACTCCTCAGATGGATTGCTTCTAACACATTTGTAAGCAATGTTGCGTCAGGATATTCTTGCTGTACGCATGCAAGTGTCTACCTGTCTGATTTGTTGCTGGGATTGAGTTCAGAAATGGGTAGTGAGTGTGGAGGTTGCCTGCAATGATTGTGTCATCCTTAGAGGCGGTGGTAAAGAGTCCCTCTCCATTGATGCTTTTGGTTGGAAATTTGTAGAGATAGTGGACTGTGAGGGTTATGGCTAACAGAGATGTCTGAACACTGAGTATCTCTACCTCCTGTCCCACAGTCGATGCTTTGTACTCTTTTTGAGGGTATTCCTGATGAAAGTAGTTAGCCCTTTCTATGTTGATGTGAGATACATAGTGTACACTTTGTATCCTAAGAATGAGAATGGCACATTCTCCTTCAACATGATTTCTCGCAGCACAATGATGTCTGGATTTAGCACTGAGGTTTGGGATTTGTAAGAAGGTGAACTGGTTTCTGAGTAAGCAGGCGTTCCGTTTGAGTACTTTTACTTTAATATTGCTAAGAATATCTTCGTTGTTGTGTGTTTGTGTTAGGATTTTTTTCTGAAGGGTCTATAAAAGGACTAGAGCTTTGAGTTCTTGCGTGGTGTTATCAATAATAAAAACATCAAGGGACTGCTGAGAAAACTTAATCTTTTGTGACTTTAAAAATTACAAAGGACGTTTGAAATGGCTGCTATAAAGGCAGCCATGGGGCAAGTGATGGGGTCATAATCATTCCTTTCAATGGTACTAAGGTAGTTGAACGGATTCTGACACAGGGACTAGGAAGGCTGGAAAAATCACTGAAGGAATTGGAGGTGATGGGTGTGTGGGTTTCAGGTGCGGAGGAGGATGAGGAAGGTTGT
>NC_090726.1:55852170-55854670 GCF_036898095.1 Palaemon carinicauda | reverse complement strand
AGACCCATTAATTGTGGTTTACCTGTCTAATGGCTGAGATTAAGTCACATTATTGGTTGGCCACATGCCACGACAGTAATCCTTATTAATGATTTCACCCTAAAGAAATATGGTTCCATCATTTTTCATCTCCTGTACTTAATGTCCCAATTTGAATCTAATCCAAGGTCTATTTTCCAGTAATATTTTATCATTTTCCATTTCTTGAATGCAGCTTGTGTGTAATTATTAAGAAACTGATAAATAAGGTAAACTATGACACCAATAAGACAGAAGTACCAACTCAAACCAACTCTTTAAGATCTCTGTGGTGTGGCCAGTACAGACATACTACGTTGCCAAATTTCCTGATAATGAAATAATACTAATTTTATGAAGTATGTTGAAAAATCTTTAAATTCTTGAAATACAATGTGTTTTTCATCTAATATTTGAAGTAAATCTAATCACATTTATGCTTGGTTAAAACCCACGAGAGGACAACAATACACAATGAAACGATTGGATGCAGTAAAGTTGATCTGAATTCCATGGTTTATAATTGATAGATAAAATTCAAATTTTTATTAAGAATTGCCTTTCCCTTCGGACGCATATGTATTGATTATAAATATTTGTCTGCCTCTTTAACCTTCTTAAATTATGTATACACAAACAATTTGTGCATGTGAAAATCCTCAACAGTGTCGATTTAATGGATATTGATGATTCTTTATTTTTTTTTATTTATTATTATTTTTTTTTTTTTTTTGCGGCCACCATATCAATTTACTAATCAGCTCTCCGCCGCTTATACTTTTATTATGTATACAGATTTAAGTATTCATTGGTTCATTGTTAATGTTTTAAAATGATTTAGATATACTGTAACATATGAGTATTGTGTATATAACCTTCAGATGTTTAAGGTTAAGTTTTCACATTTGCCTTGACTGTAAAGACAGGTAGTTGGAAAAGGAGATATTCATGTTGGATGTGGAAAAGACTAAAAAGAAAAAAAAAAAAAAAAGAGAATCTGGGATGTTTGACAATGATACACTCATACCCTAGAGCTTAATCCATATTGGAAATAGTATTTTTGTGTTAGTTTATGATTCTCCGTGATCTGTTAACGATGGTTCTTAGGTTTGAAATGAGACTTTTGCATTTGCGAGAGAGAGAGAGAGAGAGAGAGAGAGAGAGAGAGAGAGAGAGAGAGAGAGAGAGAGAGTATTAGTACAATGTTTCAAGTTTTTAAAACTTTTTTATTGACATTATTTTTTTGAGAGACAATAAGTTATATACTTTACAACAATAATAATAACATAGACAAATATAACAAATATTACTCAACTACATTCTTAACATTCACCAACAGCTGGACATCCAACGAGGACCGTATGATGCTTATGTCTTAATAATCTCCCAAAATTGATGTGTGCGGGATTCCTTCCGTCTCGCTTTGGTTTATTCCAGCTCATCATATGGTTTGTAAGGGTAAATATTATCTCTCATTTCAAGATGATTCATTCAACTGTCCATTCCGTCTGCTCAATCAGCACAAGCTCTACTATAAAACGTTAATGTTAATTTAAGGCTTATTCCATATGAACTAGTCCGTGTCGAAAATAGTAGTAAAAGTGAAATATTGTGCCATTGGTAATGTTGAATGGAAATTCCAGATAATCAACAGAAAATAATACTAATGCGGCAGTAACAATGCTTTCCCCAGTCTATCCTTTAATCGACTAACCTGCGCAGTAGTTGTGGGAAAATTTTTACACGCGTTTTATACTTATCCAGTACTTTTAGAAACTCACAGGCGTAAGAGGGGATGAGATTATATACACGACTTTTGTAATCTACTAAATCAGCTTTATGTTTTATCAAAATTCAATATGAAATTAAGCTTGGGCCTCTAGTACTAATTATATTACGAATTCGGAGTTCTCTATCCGTCATTTCATTATCAAACAAAACCTAATTTTATAATCATACATGACCGTATTTTCAAGTGATATACGCATCAACATTGCTTCACAGTATTACGTATAAAATAACGTGCCTGCTCACTAACCAGGAATCCAGGATGGTTTTCCGTAATTTTCATACTTGGTGTATATATAACTTAATGCAAAAAACATTCTCTGTTCTCAGCCTTCATGATTCCCCGGCATCACATGCAGTATATAGATACAGTTCAAGTGCAAGACATATCGAACTGCGCCACGTCAAAAAAGCTGTAAAGAAGATAATAATGATAAAAGTATGAATAATATTTTCAAATTAGTTTAATTTGGATATAGGTTATTGAATCAATTACGCGGTTATCCTTTATATATATATATATATATATATATATATATATATATATATATATATATATATATATATATATATATATATATATATATATATATATATATATATATATGTTGGTTTCAAAAATTTTTAGGCCTACTGTTTGATAGATTGATAAACTTCCTTGCAGTTTGATTGCCTTAGACACAAAGTCCATCTA
>NC_090726.1:55837170-55849670 GCF_036898095.1 Palaemon carinicauda | reverse complement strand
GAGAATATTGTTATATTTTATTACGCAGTATTATAGGGAATATTATATCTTAAAAGATTGGCTCCAACTAGTAGGGCAGATGAGGAAGTGTATAGCAGGTTACCCTAAAAGGGTCCGCTCATTTGCCCTGAGTGCTGCACTGTTTTTCGCAATAAAATGAACTATTAGGCATCAAGTGAAAGGATGATATTTACATTATGATTTAATTCCCACAAAACTTATGAAAATTAATTATAAAGCCATTTTATGGTCACCAAATGTAAATTTGGAAAAAACAAGTTATTTGCTAAATATATCTCAGTTTCATCATTTTCTATCATCTGATTGTTTGTATTTAGGATATTTTGTTTTAATGTATCAGAATATCCAAAGCATTAGCTTTTTATCGATATATTACATCATATACTTTGGAGCAATTCAATTTGTCTGGAATTGAGATCAAACACTAACATCAAGAATCACTGGGAATATAAGGGTACAGCCAATTAAATTATGAAAAATTTCAAATAATTTGCATCATTTTAAACTAGGATAAGGGAGTTCTTGATAAACTTTTTTCTTCTATTTTTCAAAGGTCTTTTATTATGATATATTCACGGATATATATATATATATATATATATATATATATATATATATATATATATATATACCGCAAATTCAGATCAAAACAGACTCTTCTAGTGAAGAGCAACGTAGCCTTAACAGCAGCACAAACGAAGTCAGAACCTTGGTAACTGTGTTTGAGGGGTTACTCACTGAATTCTGTGTCTTACATGTTAGCAAGTTTTAATAAAACTCAATACTAACGACTGACATTTAATTTGAATTACTCCATTGTCAATGTATGGGGGAAATCAACGTAATGTCATGTCCATTAGAAATAAATTTCGGCCTATTATAGGAATTCAACTCTAGTCTATTTACAGTCTCAGACTTGTATAGGCACAAAAGAAATCGAGATTTACAAGAAAGTGCGAACTGCAAGTCTATAATATCAGTGATCCCGATAAAACTTACTGAAACACCAACTGGCCCAATCGATAGCATTTACCTATATTGACTGTTGATACCGAACCCCAGTCATATTCTCAAGTGCGAGGAAAGGCAGCTATTAATCATACCAACAGAGACCCGAAAAGTAGTCAGAACGGAAATGCTAACTGCATTCAAGTATTTACCTGGTGAGTCCATTGTGTTACATACCATGGAATTAAGTAAAACTCGTTGGTAGGCAATTTGGTAAGAAATTCGAGACCCTGCGTTCCTTGACAAAAATAAATTTAATTTAAATATTACGAATTTATAAATTTAAAGATTGTCCGTGAGGTATTATTTCTAATATTGAAAAATAATTCTCTGAAAATAAGGACAATTCACTCTCCTTCAGCTCTAAATCAACTGATGGCCTATGCTATATTGAAAATCAAAAACCGATGAAATGGATAAATAATTATTGAATGGTACTGAAAAGTTATTATATATATATATATATATATATATATATATATATATATATATATATAATATATACATACATACATACACATATATATATATATATATATATATATATATATATATATATATATATATATATATATATATATATATATATATATATATATATACATAATATCTGTTATACCTGAAAAATATCCAGATCTGAGAATAATACGCAACTCACAGACGGGTATATATATAAAATCGTAATGTCCAAAAGTCTCTTATGTTACTTAACAAACAAAATGGGGTGATTGATTATTCAATAAGAACTATTAAAAAACCAACATCTTACTTCTGTTCTTAGTCAGGGATTACGAGCAAGGCACTGATAGAATATATTGGTCATCAAAATAATACATGCTACAAAAATGAATAGATTTTATAAAAAATAACAATAATACAAAAGAATTAACTCCAAAATTAAATCCTTAGAAATATTAAATCTCAACAAAATTTTAAACTAAGACAAGAAAAGATTACTCTTCGAAAATTTTACAATGCTTGGTTCACTGGAATTAATTAAAAAAAATTGACAGTTAATGAATTAATAACGTTTTAAAACTAATAGAAAATAAATCAGAATTAACACTTTATCTCTCTAATGAACATATAATGACAAAATTTACATATATGTATTGTTACACTTACGTCCTTTGGTTCACATCAGGTTACTGGAGAATGAGGTTAAATAAGTACACTAAATATTTAACCTAAATCTCACAGGGCCAGTTACATATATTTATGGTAAATGTACTTACATAAACATACTACACTTGAATTAACATCCAATAATTTCTCTAACGTTTGAACAACACTATACAGTAGACAATATATGTTGGATAGAAATTAACAATCATGCATAACAGTGAAACGATATTTGCAGTTGAGAGGAGAGAGTGTTGGCTGACGTTGGCTCTTACAAAGGAATAAGCTGGAACTCTTATGCTGCTTATGCATTCTTATGGTATATATATATATATATATATATATATATATATATATATATATATATATATATATATATATATATATATATATATATATATATATATATATATATATATATATAGACTGAATTTTCTAATAGATCATTCTTGTCGCACGTAGGGGGGGGGGGGGGAGTCACTAGCGGTGTAAGGCTGCCAGCGTAGTAATTTGAAGAAAAGTGTTCTAACTTTGCTTGCAAGGAAACCCTCTCTCAGCTAACTCGGCCCACTAACCCTTGTAACAATGAAAAAAAAAGTAGATCAGCTTTGAGAATTTTCATGCACTTTCTAACCACGTGGAAGCATAAAAGTTACGTAATCCATCTTGTTCATACAACATATGGATCATACAGCATACCTAAACGAGATTTACAAATAAACAAAATTTACATATACAGAATTGAATTAAAATACAATTAAATGAGTGACGGAAGTGTTATGTAATTTACATATATAGCTTAACCCTACATGAGTGGAACTTGCCTTTTGAGCTGGCTATACATCTCTTAAATATACAAATGAAAGACATTAATAAAATACTTACTCGTATACAACACCATGTTAATATGATAACTCCCTCACAAAACATTATTTATTCTGGGCTTTAATCCACCGATTCAGCTCAACATAGATAATCTGCAACCACGTTATCTTTAAACTGATATATGCTTTATATTGATACAATATAGTTGCAAAACATAATGACCACCTAGTCACTCTTTTATTATTATTCTTCATTTTATTAACAAAAGTTAAAGGATTGTGATCTGCGTAAACTGTAATTTCTTCATTCTGTGGTGTATTCACATAAACTTCAAACTTGCTTATCGCTGTGATTAGCGCTAGCCATTCCTATTAAACTGTCGAAAAGGTTCAATGATGTTTCTTCAGCTACGAAGACATAAAACAAATGGGGTGAAGTATTCCTTCCTTGCCACCTTGTAATAGGACAGCTCCAATCCCATTTTCTGACGCATTCACTTGGAAAAGCCATTTTTTTTAAAATCAGCTGCTCGCAGTATCGGTTTCGAAGTTAATATGGGCTTTATTCTGTCGAAGAATTTCTGGCAGCCACTGCTCCATAGATATTTTTTGTTGGAAATAGTCAAATCCTTCGAGGGAGCGAAAACAGCCGAAAAGTTCTGTCAAAAACGTCGGTAGAATCCGGCTATCCTTAAAAATGGTTGAAATTGCTTCCTCTTTGTGGGGGTTTACGCTTTCCTTATTTCTTCGACTTTAGCGGCTACAAGGGCAATTTGTCCTCTTCCAACTTCAAATACCAAGTACCCAACTGTTGCCTTTCTAGATTCGCTCTTCTCCACGTTAATCGTCAGATGTACTCCCCGCAGCTATAGAAATACCTTCTTCAGGATTTGGAGATGTTCTTCCCAGGTCGATGAATATATCACAATATCGGTGAGATATACGCCTACTCCTTCAATGGATCCTAGAAGGTTTTCCATCACTCTTTGAAAGGTAGCGAGTGTGCTCATTAGATCAAATAGCATGACGGTGTATTGTTATAAGCAAAATATGGTTTTAAATACTGATAACAATTTTGCATTGCCGTTTCAAAGAATTTGAATATTAGCCTTTTTAACACGTCGAGCTTAGAGACGAGCACATCCTGAAAGATCCGTCTGGTTTTTTTAATGAGCAAACATGAAGAACATTGAGGGCTACAAGTTTGTTCAGCTATTCTGTTTTGTAACAAATAGTCTACTTCTTTTCTCATGACTTCTTGGTGATACAGCGGCAGTCGATAAGGGCGTTGTTTGAATGGTCTTTCCCTGGTTTTAAGATGTATATCATACCTTGTCAAGTTGGCTCGATTGGGAAGGTGCGAGACAATCTCAGGGGAACTTTTAATCAATCAGCTTAATTCCTCTGGCTGCTCCTTGTTCAAATGAGTTAATCTTTCTCCCAGGTTTAAAATGATGGATGAATTATTCACTTTGCTTACTGCCATACCTCATATCCATTTTGTCGTCTTTCATGGATGGATTGGTTTGCGTCATACACACCTGTGATGCTTCGGTCTCGTTTTCACTTAAGTATGGCTTAAGTAGGTTAACATGTACTTTTCTTTGACTTTTCTTTCTTCCTGACGTTTCGATAATGTAGGCTAGGTCACTAATATTCTCCAAAATCCTGAATGGTCCTTCGAACTTGTTGATGTGTGGGAATCTCCTTATTGGTAAGAAAACAAACACCTGTTGTCTTTCAGTAAATTTTCTTTACTTACTTTTCATATCAAACCTTTTCCTCACTTTACCTTCACTTGTTTTCCGGTTTTTTAGGGAAAATTTCTTTATCTGACCAATCATTTTTCTCAAATTATTGACATGCTCTCCATCCGTTTCCTCTCAATCCTTCCATTTTTCTGCCAACGTTTTAATCCGTCTTTATCCAAACACCATTTTATTCCAGCTATATCCCATGCTTTCATGATAAGCCCTCTATACCTCAAATAAGAAGGCTAGTCTGATGTCCCATCCATTTCTTGTTTTGTTGCAATACTTTGTTAACATACTCTTCAGGGTTTGATGAAATATCTCTAATGCACCTTGGGTCTCCGGGTGATAGGTAGAATACAGTTTTTGTTGGACAACTAACAGTTTCATCACGTCCTGAAACAATTTTGACGGGAAATTTTTTCCTCGGTGACTCTGAAAAATTTCAGGAATGCCACACTTAGTAATTGAGTCTTGTAACTGCTGGGCGATTACTTTGACACTGATGTTCCTAACAGGTATGGCTTCGGGATATCTCATCATTGGACACATCAAGGTTAACATATACTTGTGATCTTTCCTTGTCCTTGGTAACGGTCCCACAATTCTGATCATTACCTTGTTGAAGGGTTCTCTTCACACTTTAATTGGTCATAAGGGAGTATTTTTGATGAACTTGTAAGCTTTCCAGCCATCTAACAAGCGTGAAATGCACGGAAAAAACTGGCTCACATCCTTACGTAGGCAAGGCCAGAAGAAAGAATGTTTCATAATCTTCTCCGTCATCTCCCTTATTCCCATGTGTCCCGTCTCATGTGCTACGGTGATCACCTGTCTTTTCATCAGTGTGGGAATCAATGTCTGATGATATATGCCCAATTCGGCATTCCCAGGGATATCAGCCGGCCTATGCTTCCTCATAAACAACCCATACTTATGATAATAACAGGTGGGAGAATGCTGCACCTCCGTCTCCTCCACTATAGGGTGGGAAGACTCTGTTAATGTCCCATTCTTCCGTTGCAATCCTATCAGCCTTCTCCGACTCAATTTTCTTACTTCTAGCACTGATTTTTCTATTTCTTCGGCTCACTCGAGAGCTCTCTTCTTGTGTACCATCATGGGAATCCTCTTCTTCTGGGAATAAATCCTCCAAGTTCATTGTTTCTTTGATTTTTTATTCTGCAGCCACCTTCTCTGTCATACTCCTGGTCGTCACACAACTAGGAAACAGATACAGGTATTCCTTTTTGAGTTTAGTCGTAAGATTATACTTCAATAGCTTCTCCAGTACAATGGGACAATGCACAAACAGCACTCCACCCACCTCATTACCCAACAGGACTTCTACTACTTTGACCGCCAATGAATCCTTTACCGCAAAATATAAATGACCTGTCACCAAGTCGCAAGACAGTTTCAGACTGCAAATAGGGTTAGCCTCCTCACCTCCTATTCCCTTCAAAATGACAGAATCTCCTGTGAGAGACTTCAAAGAACAGGTGTACACCTTGCGTCACTACACTATGGTTGTAATCTGTGCCACACAATATTTTGACTGGGATTTGTTCGCTCCCATCAAAACCACTAACATACCTTCATAGAAATACTGTTAAAGTCATCCAAACTATTTGTGGTTTTCCTGTTCATCGTGTAAACGTTAGCCGTTTTATATTCCTTGTTGTCCTTTCCTGTTTGTTTCTTCATCTTTGTATTGTGTGAAGTTGAATATTCCTGAACCACTTTGGGCAACTGTTTTCGGTTTGTTCGACCAACATTCCTTATTGATATGGCCTTCCTTGCCAAACTCATAACAGACAATATTAATCTTCTACACGTCTTTCACAACACCTGAAAGAGGACACTTCAAAAAATGTTGCTGTGGTACTATCACATTCTACTTACGAACAGTACTGGTGGTACCTGTACTTCCTCTGTAACTATTGAGCTTGTTCACATAGATATTGCTGAACTGGTTTCCATGGTTGGGCGAATACTTAGCACTTGTTCGGAACGAGGGTTGAAACTTCATTCCCGAGTAGGATTTACGATTTATAATATTATAATCTTCAATCAGCAAAGTGGCTTTCTAAAGTTTATTAACCTTTCTCTCCCCCAAGTTTGTTCGGATATGTTCAGGAATTCCTCGTAGCTATTGTCCCAACACTATTAGTTCTTCTAAATCAGCCATCTCTCTCACGTTAGCAGCCTCAATATATCTCTTGAAACATTGTACTACTTATAAGCGTAATCCTGGAAAGTCATTTTCTCATCCTTTTGCAAACTTTGGAATCTTTCATTATAATATTCAGGGTTCATCTGATACACTTACACCACGCTCCTTTTCCTTTCTTGATACTCCTTCCTCTGATTCTAAAACAAGGCAAGATACTCACTATGTCCTTTTCACAATGAGGACACTTTGCAATAACACAGATCATTTATCTTCTGGCCATTCCGTCGTCGATGTGACTGTTTCAAAATGATCGAAGAATTCATCCTGAGCTTCTTCTGTGAATTTTGGCATTAACCTCTAGGCATTCGTCACATTAAACACGGGATCGTGCATAGCAGTGATCACCTATGTCTGACTTGCCTACTTTGTATGAGTATTCAACAGTTCTAGTTCCTTCGTATGTCATGCAATTTCTCTTGCCTCTTCCTTCTTTTTTTTCTTCAATTTTCCTCGCATGTGTTGCAATTTCTCTTTTTTATTTTCTCTCTTTTTTTCTGTCTTGCAATTTCTCTTGCCTCTTCTCTCTCTCTCTCTCTTTGTTCTTGTCTTGCAATTTCCCTTGCCTCTTCTCTCTTTCTTTGTTTTCGTCTTACAATTTCTCTTGCCTCTTCTCTCCCTTTTCCTTCTCGTACATCCATCATCTTCAACTTAATCAAAGTCTTTTCCACCGCAATTCACCGAATATTAGCCTCTACATTCATGTCTGCTTTAATTCCTTCGGTTCCTAGATCCACTGAGTCTTGCTTAACTACGAATTCTGCTTCAGCATCCTCCAACAGTTTTTGAGTTGCTACAGTATCTTCTTTGAGCAACTCTCTTGAATTTATCAATCATTCTAATGCTAGACACTTTAATTTTGCTTTAATCGTCCCGTTCGTTGCATGACCGCCACATGCCATTAAAATAGAAAGAAACTGAGATTTAGTTACATTAACTTCTGACAATTCCTGAACTATTAGAAAACCAACCTCTTTCTTCAGTTGTTAGTTAGTGATGACGAGCAAAACATTGAAAGAAAATATGGGTGATCGGAATAATACACATATTACAAAATAAATATATTCTATAAATATTAACAATAATATAAAAGAAATAACACCAACATTAAATCACTCAAAATATTAAATCTGAACAAAAACTTAGACCAAGACAAGAAAACGGATTTTGAGCGGAGAAAGAAATCTATCTTTGGGTGAGATAACCATGTCGTCCCGATGGAAGGTTCCTTCAGTAGCTTCCTAAGGGTACATATGACTACAGTAGATATTCCCAGAGAATTAAACTAAAGGTTTCCCAGAATTCTAACTTCTGGCGCGAGTACCCATAAGGTTTCCCTTTAGGACATCTTATAATAACAGGGGACGTATGCTTGACACACCACATAGCTATCTGCACCCCACATAGTGTTTACACTTCGAGGGGGAAGTTGGTGTCAAGTTATGGGAGGAGCCGTTACAAAGTTCTCCTCCTCCGTTACTGTTACAGTACTCAGATGACGTCATAAACGACGCCATGTTGGCCGCCATCTTGGCTGAAGTCATAACCGCACGCCTTCTCCATTCCTTCACTTGTAGCGTCTATGACCAGGTGTTTTTTCCCAGTTGCTCGCTATTATTTCCCAGCATGTCGCAATCTTCAGCCTCTTCTGCTTCTGGAAAGTTGAGTACCATATTCTTATATTGTATAAATTAGCTCTGGCCTTAAAGTAACGCTTTTTTATCCTTAAATACTGTGATTTGTGGCGGAGCTGTTGCCTTAGCCAGAGGCGTCCTAACGCTGTTGTTCGCTTCGCATGCTTTATTTAATTAGCCAGAACAACTTTCCCGGTTTCTTAACTAATTATCCGTATTAGTTATTTAGTCTTCATTGCTAGGAGTTAGTTATATTATGCCGATAGTATTCGTTTTTCGGACTCGCCGAAATTACGACGCTAGAATTGCTAGCCTACCCCCTAGGTTTGATAGCCTAGGCGTTTTAGTTTACTTTCATTCATGATATAATAAGCGTTCCTAGTGTTAATCTATGAAATGAAGATATTAGGCATTTATACATATAAGATTCAGCAATTGCATATGGGTTTTTTCTCCTTCTAGTAAGTATACAAGGGGTTTTGATAATCTTGGTAGTCGATTCCCTTGCCCCTAACATAAGGCTTTGGGCTTTTGTATACTTTTACACTTCTCCGGTTACCTTCGCACTAAGGTAATCTCTCCTCCCTCAGAGGTAGCCTAGGCTACATCCTAGCTCTCCTTACGTTGAATTGTACTCAAGTGAGGTTAGGATAGGATTTTCCTTCCCTGCCCAAAGCCATAGCTCATGAGCTTTGAGTTGGGCTCAGAACCTCAGAGTATCAGTCGTTTGCACCCGGCTACTCCATTAGGCAAATGAACTCTCCTTCTGGTCTCCGCTGGACCGCAAAAGGCGGGGGCCGCGCTCTGCCCTTCCCCCCAAGCCACACCTGGTATGGTTACGACCATTCCTCCCTGTGTCCTAGCGACTTGTCCTACACCTGCCTTCTCCAGGCTAGGGGATATGCTTCCCCTAGCCTAGGTTAGGCAGGCCCTCGTATTCTGTTTGTTTATAGTTTGGAATGGCACGGCCATGCCGTTCTTTTACTGTACTAACCTACCCTAGGCGTGAAAACAAATTCTTCCTATACCTGGGATATTGCCGGTACTAAAACAGACCTCTCCCCCTTTCAGTGTTGGGGAAGGCTCACACCAAT
Organism: Palaemon carinicauda; assembly: GCF_036898095.1. Taxonomy (NCBI): domain Eukaryota; kingdom Metazoa; phylum Arthropoda; class Malacostraca; order Decapoda; family Palaemonidae; genus Palaemon; species Palaemon carinicauda. The sequence continues at coordinate 55,839,983 of NC_090726.1, read as the reverse complement.
CCCTACACTCCTTCTCAGGACCCTTTTCCCCTTCCCCTCTGTCCTTTGGTGATGGCCTAGCCATCACACCTCTGTCCACTGTCCTACCCGAGTTCCGGCGGGTTGTGGGGTCCTTTAGCATGTTAGTCCGAACTGCTAAGCCTCCCGTATATAGTTGAACTATGGGATAACGTACGACAGGTCGGTCTGACGGCGGAAGACCTCCCTACTAAGCCCAAAAATGTAGATTATACATCCATTTGCTTCACTGGAACAATTTAAAAAAAAAAAAAAAATAATTTTGACAAATAATGAAAAGAGGTAACACTTTAACACTCTAATGAACAAACAATGATGATACTTACTAATATGTAACAGTTACACTTATGTCTTTTGGTTCACACAAGGGTACCGAACAGTTAAGCAAAATAAATACACTTCACTTTTTAACTTAGATTTCACGTGGCTAGTCACAAAAATTTATGGTAAATACACTTACATTAACACATTACGCTAACATTTGAACCACACTATACACAATATATGTTGGATAGAAATTGCTAGCCACACTTAATAGTAAAACACTAATCACACTTGAAAGGAGAGAGGGCTGGCTGACATTGGCTCTTACATATGAATAGGAAGGGACTCTTTTGCTGCCTATATATTCCTAGGGTCTATCTATATTGACCGAATTATGCTAGAATTTTCTAATATATCATTCTTGTGGCATAGCAGTAAAGGCCTTAGCAGCGTAAAGTTTAGAGCAAAGTAATTTTAAGTAGGAATAAACTAACCTTTATTGCAAGGCAACCCTCTCTTAGCTAGCTTCACCCACCAACCCTCGTGGCAATAATAAAACAGATAATATATATACTTCAAGAATTTTCATGCTCTTTCTGACCATGTGGAAACAAAAAAAATATGTAATTCCTTGTGTTCTTACCTTGTGTGAGTCATACAGCATCCATAAAAAAATTCACACTAGACTTTGTTAAATATATGTTAAAAAAAAGATAATTCCTGAAAATATTGTAAATTTACATGTGCAGAATTGAATGAATATACAATTGAATGAATGACGAAAGTCGTATGTAATATACATACATACTTGAACCTACATGATTTGAACTCACCTTACGAGTTGGCTATACATATCTTAAATACACAACTGAAATAAGTGAAAAAAATAATTACTCTCTCTCTCTCTCTCTCTCTCTCTCTCTTCTCTCTCTCTCTCTCTCTCTCTCTCTGTATATATATATATATATATACACATATATATATATATATATATACATATGTATATATATATATATATATAAGTATACTTATATGTATATTTACATATATATATATATATATATATGTATATATATATATATATATATATATTTATATTTATATATATATATATATATATATACATATATATAAATAAATACATATAAAGTATATATATATATATATATATATATTGATAGTCTCAATGACGGCCTTCTGCTCCCATCTGTTCATGGTCGTTTTTTGCCTATCTTTACCCAAAATTTTCTTATCTTTTCTATTCATCATCTCTCTTTCTTCCCATGCTTTGTTTTCCATCTCTAGGGAGCTACTCCATAATTCTATTTCTCTGTTTATTATCTGTTTCTCTTATTATATTGCCTGCAAACGTCCCCTTTTTTTCCTACTTGTTGCTAGAATGTCTAATATATAAGCTTGTTCTTGTATCCATGTTGCTTATTTTCTGCCTCATTGTGTTATTCCTATCGTTATTTTTTGACATAGCTGTTGAGTCTCAAATGTGGATAGTGATTTCTCTCTAATATATACCATGTGTACTGTTCAAACATTAGTGATATTTTGTGTCTAGATCAAAAGTGAAGTTGGTTATTGTAAGCACATTTTATATAGTAAAATTTATTTGTAAGTGGCCATGTATAATTGGATTGAACATTGAAATGAATTTACTCTTGCTTAACTTTTCCAAGCTAAAGTACATAAGAGTTACAGTTAAGTATATGTACGTGTAATTCTGATTTATTTCCTATAAATGTTCAATTGACATTTATTCATTTATTGTCAAAATTTATCATTTTTATGAATTAATTTCTAGTGAAACAAGTGGATGTATAATTCTTTAAATTGTCGGTTTGTTTCGTCTAAGGTTTTTTTTTTCAGAATTATATTTCACCTGATTTATTTTGGTGTTAATTTCTTGGATTTGTTAATTTTTTTATTGAAAATAATAATTTTTGTAAATTGTGTATTATTTCGATCACTAATACTTTTCTCAGTGATTTGCTCGTATCCTCTGACTAAGAACCGAAGTAAGAGGTTGATTTAAGTATAGTTCCTGTTAAATGTAATCACCCAGTTTAGTTTTGAGTGTAAAGTAAAGAGACCTTTAGATTTTCATATATATTACCATCTGGGAGTTGCGTATTATTATCAGAGATCGTAGGTATTTTTCTATTTAGTATTAACTGATGTAATATGAAGCTGGTGATTTTTAGGGCTTGGGAATTTGCGTAATTTGCTAGTCGTAATATATATATTTTTGGTGCCTGGATCGAGCTAGTCTGTTTTAAACAATGGTGATAACAGGGTCATGTTTTTTTTTTTATTAAGGTTTTGAAGAGTTTAGTGTTTATAGGATACTGTATTGATAATATATATTTTTTGGGGGGAGTTATAATTTTTTTGTAAAGTACAATATTGCGCAATGAAATGTACAGGAGTTTTAGGAAAACCCAATTATTCAAGTATTTTCTGAAGCTAATGTAAATAAAGCTCAGTGGCTCTCTATTTTAGTGGCATGTGGAGGCCATGTA
>NC_090726.1:55824670-55829670 GCF_036898095.1 Palaemon carinicauda | reverse complement strand
ATATTAACAAAGTCAGATTGAAAATTGAAGGTTCTGGAACGGAGAGGAGGCATGGAGAATTTGGGCTGAATATTTTGAAGGTGTGAAGGGAGGTTGAGGATAATAGGGAGGCAGATATAATTGCTGTTGCACGTGTTGAGGTGCCAGTCAATGGAGATGAGAATGAAACAGAGAATACAAGAGAGTAAGTGAAGAGAGTACTAGATGAAACAAGAATAGGGAAAGCACCTAGTATGAATGGTGTGAGAGCTGATATGTTGAAGGAAGGGTATGTAACTGTGCTTGAATGGTTTTCCAATTTTTTTAATGTGTGTTATATGTCAATTGAACCCAGTAAGGGGGAGGTGCGTGAGAATCATTGTTTGTTAGGTTTTTAGGTGGAAACGTGTATAGTAGAGTGTCAATTAATAGGATTGGGGATGACACACGGGTGGTACAATGCATTAGAAGTACGTGGTGCTTTTGGAGGAGGTATTGGATGTATGAATCAGATTTTTACAGTTAGGCAGATATACAAGAAATGTTTAGCAAAAACAAGGAGATGTATGTTGTGTATATGAATCTGGAAAATACTATGATGAGCCGATGAATGTATTTATATGGGTTGGCCATGTAGAGAAAATGGAAAATAGCTGTCTGCTGATAAAGGTGATGAATGTAAGAATTGATGTGAGTAGTACAAGAGGAAGGCCAGGATTTGGGTGGATAGATGGAGTGAAGACAGCTTTCGGTGATAAAAGTACAAATGTGAAAAAGGCAAAACATCCTGCTAGAAATTTGAGTTCTGTTAAGCCCTGCCGCTTACTCCTGCTTCATCCGGTCACCTTGGTGACTGATGAGGTAGCAGCAAGAGCGAATTCAGCATGCTTAATTTCATTTGTGGGGTTGACAGATGAGTGAGGACTTTGGCACCCTAACATACCAACCAAACTCGGCTGAATCCCTCGTCAGGCTGAGAAGTGCAAAGAGAAGAAAAGTTATCTTTTGTTCTTTTTTCTTGTCAGCGAACCCCCAAAATTGAGAAGAGTACCTCAGTAGAAGTATGTGTATATGAATCTGAAAAAAAAAAAAAAAAATGATAGAGTTGATAGGTAGCCGATACATGTGCTGTGTTAGCATGGCTATGTAAAGAGAATGGAAAATTGCTGTCTGCTGAAGAAGGTGATGAATGCAAGGGTTGATGTGAGTAGTGCAAGGGGAAGGCCCTGCTTTGGGATGAAGAAATCTTTAGGTTATGAAAGGACAAATGTGAGAAAGGCAAAAGAGCCAGCTAGAAATATGAGCTCTGTTAAGCCCTGCTGCATACTCCTGCATCCTCCGGTCATCTTGGTGACTGATGAGGTAGCAGCAAGAGGGAATTCAGCATGGTTAACTTCCTTTGCGGTGGATAACGGGAGAGTGAGGACTTTGGCACCCTAGCAGTACCAGCCAAACTCGGCTGAATCCCTTATCAGGCTGAGATGAGCAAAAAGAAGAAACGTTTTTTTTTTTTTCTTGTCAGTCAACTACCAAAATATGGGAGAATGCCTTAGTGGAAGCATTGAAAATAGAAACAAGAGATACATAGAAAAGTTCCTGAAAATAAAAAAAAAAAACATCGTGATGAGACAATTGGGAATGATGGTAAAATCCGAGAGGGATGAAATAGATTCTGCAAAACTATCCAAAACAACAAAGAGACAAAAGACCCAAGGCATTCGTAAATAAAATCAGATAAAAAAAATAAAGAAACACTATAGAAGGGGAGAAGCAACTCATGGATGAAAAGAAAACTTGGAACAGGGGTCTAAGAAATATTTCCCCTAAAGAATTAAAACTGAAATATTAGCAAAAGAAGATATGGAAGGATGAAAATTGCAAAGGATTTCCACGCAATGGAATATGCTACAATAGTGATAAAAGAAAAAAACTTTGCCAATAGAAACAAGGAAACCTCTCAGGCAGTACCAAAAGTAATAATAAGAAAAGTGAAGAGAGCATTAAAAGGCTCCAGTGAAAAGAGGAAAAAAAACCTTATCATCATAATAATGATAATGTTTACTCTAGATAATATGTAAAGCATTTAGTCATGTTAGGATGCAAAGAAAGGCAACTAGACATTAATCAACAAAGACCAAAACAGCAAATTTTAGAACTGGATGTTGAATAACTGATCCTATCCATGTAATTAACTACAAATTGGAAAAATCAACCGAGTTGGAGCCCATGGGCTTTTACCATCTTGATTTTCCAACTTAGCTCAGAGCTTAGTTTAAAATAATAATAATAATAATAATAGTAATAATAATAATAATAATAATAATAATAATAATAATAATAATAATAATAATAATAATAAATAGATATATGCAGTAATATGAGCGATATCCAAATATAACAATGTAAGTACTCTCCACAACAATCCTCCCCGCTAATGTTTCTTTTGTAATATATATAAAGGTATAGTTTTCTTGTGTAATTAGGCCTAATCTTAGATATCCGCTTTAAATGTATAGCGATACGTTATAGAGTTAAATATATATATATATTTTTTTTTTCATAATATGCAACATCCATTGTAAATATCTAGAATCAAATCATATTATTCCATTAAGCAATGATTGACTTGAAACCTGATGTTTAAAGTTTCAATGGAGGTGTTAATACATAAAACTGGATGATATTAAAGAAAACATATTTAATCATAAGTATTCAAACACTTAACATGAAGTAATTAATTCGTGAATTTGAGCAGTATTTCAAAACATATTAAAGTGTGATAATTCTGAAATCTTTGGCATTTGACAATATATTGATAATGTAACGATGATAAAAATCAGACAATTTTATTTTTATGAACAATGGAATCCATACAGCTTTTGTATCTCTAGACAAGTAATAGCTAAAAAGTAGTACATGCACACAAACTGAAAAAGAAAGAAAAAGAAAGAAAAAAGCGAAAATCCATCCGAGGGCACAAAATACATACACAAATGCGTATGATATGAATTCTTTTACTTTCATCATAACCCACACGTTTCAGCTTTATAGTATTCTCTCTACAGTTTGACTCTGCAATATTGGCAATTAAGATATAAAATTATCCTTGATATTGATCATATTGATTGACTATGAATTCATTCAATATTTATTTATTTATTTATTTATTTATTATTTTTTTTTTACTAATTTTTCCTTTCAGATTTTGAGGCAGTGTACATATCTTCTAAACCCTTTTTTTTTTTTTTTTATTGCATTAAACATGTACAAAAGATCTTCAAACTTACCACATATTAATTTCATGAAGCTGGCCATAACTTATGCGTATTTGCATACACTTGCATGAATATGTGTTACTGCTATTTGTATATGAGTTTGAAAGTATGATTATTGGTGTGTAGCATATATATGTATATATGTATATGTATATATTAATATACACATATAATATTGTATAATTATCAGGAAAACGTATGATAATACATATGTAAGGTTATGGTTATATACTAGTATATTAGACCTGCGCACACACTCTCTCTCTCTCACACACACACACACACACACACACACATATATATATATATATATATATACTGTATAGATATAAACGCAAACAGGATTACCTATAGGACATAATATACAATCTCTCTCTCTCTCTCTCTCTCTCTCTCTCTCTCTCTCTCTCTCTCTCAGAAAACATACAAAGAAAATCAGGAAAACTCATAAAGTATATCACTGGTATTATTTTGTACTCAGTCACAGTAAGTTTTCATATTTATAACTTGCAGAATATAACCAGGGGAAGATTTATATACTTGGGAAGTCTTAAAGTTTTGTGAATATTTTTTTTTTTTTTTTTACACGACTAAAGCTAGGAAAACATGATTGGATGCCATACCAATGCTCTTCTAGCTATCCTTGACGACCAATTGGATTTTTTTTTCTGTCTCCAGTGAAATATAGTGCATATTCTGCTTATATGCATCTGTAAAAAAAAAAAAATATTTTCTGAAAATTGAATAAGAATTAAAAATTAAGCCTTCAGTATACAAAAAAAAAGAAAAAGAAACAAAATCATTTATAAAAAAGAACTATTTTGTACCAAAGGGGTTCCACTTTTCACGATTATTCAGAAAATTTATATCATAAATAATATGAATGGCAACTGGCAAAGATATATAATCTTTCTCCCGTGTATAGAGGAAGATATATTTTTTTTTTCTTTTTTTTTTTTTAGGTACTAGGTTGGCCAGGGTACCAGCCACACATTGGGATACTACAGCCAGACAGTTATGGGGTTCTTTGACTCTCCACACAGTACTACCTTGTATCCTTCTTTCTGGACACGGTTCATTTTTCATTTGCCTACACATACACTGAATTGTCTGGCCTATTCTTTCCATATTCTCCTGTATCCTCATACACCGGACAACAAGATTACTAAACAATTCTTCTTCACCCAAGGGGTTAAGTACTACACGACAAGTTTTCAGTGGCCAAATTTCTTCTTGGTAAGGGTAGAAGAGACTCTTTAGCTATGATAAGCCGCTCTTATAGAAGGAAACTCTTAAATCAAACTATTATTCTCTAGTCTTGGGTTGTGCCATAGCCTCTGTACCATGGTCTTCCACTGTCTTGGGTTACTGTTCTCTTGCATGAGGGTACACTTGGGCGCACTATTCTATCTTATTTCTCTTATTCCAATTTTGTTAAAGTTTTTATAGTTTATGTGGGAAATATTTATTTTAATATTATTACAGTTCTTGGAATATTTTATTTTTCCTCGTTTCCTTTCCTCACTAGACTATTATCCCTGTTGAAGCCCCTGGGCTTATAGCATTCTGCTTTTTCAGCTAGGGTTGTGGCTTAGGAAATAATAATAATAATAATAATAATAATAATAATAATAATAGTAATAATAATAATAATGATTATGAGTATAATTATGATTATGGTTATGTGGTTGTTGATGATGATGATGATGATGATGATAATAATGATAATGGATTATGGTGAATCAA
>NC_090726.1:55797170-55809670 GCF_036898095.1 Palaemon carinicauda | reverse complement strand
AGTCTTCGTCCTATAGTCCTCTCCAGCATCTAGTCAGCCACTACGTAACTCCTCTCTAACGTGCATAGTGTTATCCTCTCCGTGTATAGTGTTTCCTCTCAAATATGAATAGTGTATGTTTAAATATTTGAATTTATGTGGTTTAAGCTAATAGAAGTGCTGTGTATATGTGGGTACCAATATAAAATAAAAAATAATTGGTTTTTGTGAATGGTTCCGTAAGATTATGCTAAAAATTCAAGTGTAATTATTATGCTTAACCATTCGGTAACCTTGTTGAAGTGTAAGGACATAGGAGTAACAGTAAAGTATATTTAAGTGCGATTCTCATTCATTTTCTATAAGATTTAAAGTCTCATCTATTTATTAATAGTCAATCAAAATCAAAGATTTTTGTAAATGAATTTCTAGTAAAACAAGTGAATGTATATATATATATATATATATATATATATATACATATATATATATACACACACACATACACATATATATATATATATATATATATTTAAGTGTCTTTATTATCAGATTTAATATTTCAAGTGATTTAATTTTCGTGTTAATTTGGAATTGTTAGTTTTTTATAGAATGTAAATTTTTCTGTATAACTTTTTTTATAATTTCGATCACCAATAATTCTCTCATTGTTGTGTTCGTATCCCCAGACTAAAAACGGGAAGAGGTTGATTTAAGAATAGTTGCCGTTAGAGGTAAAGTAATCACCCGATTTTGTTTCAAGTGTAAAGTAAAGAGACCTTTTAGATTTCAGTGTTCATATATGTTATTGTCTGGGAGTTGCATATATATTTTTTAAGAGCTTGGAGGTTTTTCTCTTGTGTATCAGATTATGTAATATGAAGCAGGTGAATTTTGGAGCTGGGGAATTTACGTAATTCACTAGTCTTAACATATATTTGTTTGATGCCCACACACTGGGAGCGAGTCTGTTTTAAATATTGGTGATAACTGGGGCGTGTTTTTGATTGAAGGTTATATCAGTTTAGTGATCAGAGGATTCCGTGTATTAATAAAAGTTTTTTTGAAGAGGTATAATTTTGTGTGCAGTTCAATGTGGCACAGTTAGATATACAGTTTTTGGAAAGCCCAATTGTTCAGGAATTGTCGAAAGCTAATGTAACTATAGCTCATTGGCTCGCTATTTTAATGGCAACTGGTGGAATAATTACAGCCCAAATCAAGTGCCTAGCCTTAGAAGCATTGATAAACTCAAGAAAGTTGCCAGAAGAAGATATTGCAGCAGATTGCATCCTTTGGAGAAGGCTGAAGCAGAATTTGTCGAGAAGCAAGTATCAGATGACCAAGAAACTAAAGGAATGAAAGCAGAAACAAGTATGGAGGCTAAGATTAGACAAATTGCAGTGGAAGGGAATTTGATTAAATGGAAGATGATGGCAGAACAGGAGAAATGGGAAGAAAGAGAGAGAGAGAGAGAGAGGGGAGTCAAGAGAATTAGCAAGACATGGAAGGGAAATGGAAGAAGAAGAGAGGGAAGAGGCAAGAGAAATGGCAAGACGGAAAAAAAGAGAGAAAGAGAAGAAGCAAGAGAAATTGCAAGACATGTAAGGGAATTGGAACTGTTGAATGCTCATGCAAAGCTGTTGTCCACTCAGATAGGTGTGACCCATGCTATGCACGATCCGGTGTTTAATGTGGCGAATGCACAGAGATTGATCCTAAAATTCACGGAAGAAGCTCTCGACCAGTTCTTTGATTATTTTGAAACGATCGCGTCGATTGTGGAATAGCTAAGAGATGAATGGCTTCTGTTAGGGCAGAGTGTCCTTATTGGAAAAGGACGCAGTGCTTATCTGTCCTTGTCTGAAGACCAGAGGAAGGAGTATCAAGAAATTAAGAGGAGTGTGCTCCAAGTATATCAGTGAACCCCTGAATACTATGATGAAAGCTTTTAAAAATTGCAGAAAGACGAGATAAAGACTTCTCGTATTATGCTTATAGGGTGGGACGAGGTTCTAATAGAGGATTAGAGGCTGCCAAAGTGAGAGAGATGGCTGATTTAGAATAACTGGTTGTGATGTAACAATATTTACGAGGAATTCCTGAACATAATCAAATGTACATGAGAGAGAGGTGAATGAAGTGTCAAGTATTCGCCAAACCATGAAAACCATTTGAGTAATAACTATGGGAAAAAGCTCAATAGTTACAGCGGAGGTACCACTACTACTACTTCAAAGCAGAATGTGCAGAATGTATCAGTACTACAGCAACAATCGTCAAATCGTCTGCTTCAGGTGGTGTGAAAGACGTGCAGATAATTAATAGTGTTTGTTATAAATTTGGCAAAAAAGGCTATATCAGTAAGGAATGTTGGTGGAAGCAGCCTAAAGCAGTCACCCAAGTGCTTAAGGCTAATTCAGCTCTACAGCATATGGAGACGAAGACTCAAACGGGAAAGGTCGACAAGGAAAATAAACCAATTAACATTTACACGACGAACAGGACAACCCCAAACAGAGTCTATGCCTATAAACTGTATATTTACGAAGGTATGTAAGCCGATCTGGATGGAGGTGATCAGATCCCGATTAAGATTTTGTGCCATACATAATGTAACCATAGTGTGGTGATATGACCTGTACACCCGATGGTGGATCAGTCTCTCCCAGGAAATTTTGTCTTTTTGAAGGGAATGGGAGGTGAGGAAGTTGCGCTTGTTTGACGTTTGAAACAGTTATGCGAGTTGGTGACAGGTAATTTTAATTTTGCAGTAAAATATTCATTGGATTATCGAAGGAGTAGAAGTCCTACTTGGAAATCAAGTTGGGGGAGCACCGTTTGTGCTTTGTCTCATTGTAATGGAGAAATCACTGAATAATAGTCCTTTAGCTGAACTCGAGAAGGACTACCCGTATCTGTTTCCAAGTTGTGTGACGACTAGGAGTATGACGAAGAGAGTGGCTGCAGAAGAAGACAAGGAAACTGAAGGAAGGATGAACTTGGAATATTTGTTTGCGCAAGATGTTTCCCATGATAGTACGCAAGACAAGACTTCCCAAGAGAGCCAGAAAGCAGAGAATTGAAAAAATAAATAAACAGGAAGACAAGGATGCATTGGTTATAGAAGAAAAAAAATTTAAAACTTAGGAAAAGAAGTAGGGCAAGTAGGTAAAAAAACGCTGATAGGATTGCAAAAAAAATGATGATACGTTAACAGAATTAATATACCGTTTGGTTGATGAAACGGAGGAGCAGCAGTCTCCGACCTGTTATTACCTCTAGGATTGGTTGCTTATTACTATGCATAGACCCGCCGATATCCCTGGGAATGACTTATGGGGCATAATCAGATATATATTGATTCCCACACCACTGAGAACACAGATGATTGCCGTAGCGCATGATACGGGACACATGGGAATAAGATGGACTGAAAAGATAATAAAACACTTTTTCTGGTCATTCATGCAAATGGATGGGATCCAGTTTCGCCGTGCATGTCTTATAGCTGCCAAGCGTAACGAATGAATCGAGAAAGCTCTATTACACACGATTGAAGTAAGAGGAGAACTCTTCAGCAAGTTAATGGTCAACATTGTGGGACCGTTACTGAGAATGATGAAAGATCACGAGTATATTTTAACTTTAATATGTTCAGTGACCAGATTCCCAGAAGCCATACGGAACAGGAACTTAAGTGGCAAAGTAAACGCTGAAAAGTTATTACAATGTTTTACCAAGCTTGTATTCCAAAAATCAGTTAGAGTGACTAAGGAACAATTTTCAAGTCAAAATTGTTTCAGGACGTGTTGAAACTATTGAAAGTGAAATAATAACTGGCAGTTGCTTATCACCCAGAGACCCTACCTACATTGAAGAGATTTCATAAAACCCTGAAGAGTATGTTAACCAAAACTCAAATTTTTTTGCAGTCTCAGATTTTGTTATGAACTGCTTCAGAGACATAATTTATGGGTATTCCTTCCTTTGTGTTTCTTATGTGTATATTATCAGCACTGACTTAGGCTAGCCTATCCTAGCTGGCTGGCATACCTGGTAAATTTTCAGTTGTGCACCATACCCTTCTTTCACTTAAACTTACTGGTTGGGGAAGGCTGTCTATCCTCCTATACTTTCGATTCGTCACGGCAGAGAGCTCATTAACTTAAAATATCTCAGTCATACTGGTGCCTTTGCAACCAGAGTCTCACACATAAATTCTGCAAGTGCAACCTTGTTTGGACGAGAAGTAAGAGGACTGATCAAAAGAATATGGATGGAAAATATGTTAAAAATTTGAGGAAAAGTATCGATGGGATAAGAATATTTTCCCTCAAAAACCTGAAAACGAGTAAAGATGAAATGAAGAAAATGTTTGATATGAAAAGTAAGGACAGACTGTTTGCGGTTGGACAACAGGTGTAGGTCTTCTTACTGATAAGGAGATTCCCTCTCACCAACAAGTTCCAAGAACCATTCTGGATCTACAAGAAGATCAATGATGAGACCTACGTTATCGAAACACCAGGAAGAAAGAGAAGCCAAAGGAAGGTACATGTTTACTTGTTGAAACCATACTTAAACGGAAACGAGACCGAAGCTTAATAGGTGTGTATGCCACAAATCATTCCATCCATGGAAGACGTCGAAGGATATGAGGATATGAAATGAACGTAAAAATCTGCAGACCTAACGATTAATCTGTAGAGTTGGCAGCACTGACAGCACAGGCAGTGGGTGTTGTGGCCATCAGCTGAGCTCTGGCGGAACCAGAAGCAGCATAACTGACCACAACACCACTGTAGCGTAAAGTAGTAGGTTGTTGCTGCTGCTGCATTTTGTTTACATCACAAAATACATATGCATGTATATTTTTTTTTTTTCAATGGGGGGAGGGTTGGAACAAAAGTCGTTTTTAGAATACGATTAAATCGGTTTACGAGCTTGGTGTTGGAACGAATTAAACTCGTATTCCAAGCTTCCAGTATATATATATATATATATATATATATATATATATATATATATATATATATATATATATATATATATATATATATATATCTTTATTATATTATGTGTGTTTATTATGTTCATCTTTTGTTTTTTATTGTATTGAGAGCAGTGGCTGTATTTGACAGTTTTTCATTTTCTTTTCACAGATTTTGTGTAAAATGTCATCTGTCAAGAAAAGGAAGTGGAATGATTCATATGTTGGTTTTGGCTTCACCTGTCTGACAGAACGAGATGGAATACAAAGACTCCAGTGCATGCTGTGCAATTTGGGAATAAGCAATGGAAATTTGAAGCCATCAGGACTGAAGGAACATCTTGAAAGCAAACACAAAGATCATGTTGGCACATCGATTGAGGCTTTTAAGTTGAAAAGAGTTCGTTATGATCAGAAAGCAACTCTTTCATCATATGGGTTTTCTGCTCCAAGAGAACCTCTTCTAGAAGCCTCCTACAAAGTTTCATACATGATTGCCAGAGAAAAGAAGCCACACACAATTGGGGAGACCCTCGTGAAACCCTGTGCGCTAGAGATGGCTAAAATTGTGCTGGGAGAGGATGCCGCGAAGAAATTAAGTCAGGTATCCGTGTCCAACGACACTGTGCACCAGAGAATTTAAGACATGAGTCAGGACATAATAACCCAAGTTGTCAGCGAGATAAAGCAAAGTCCTGCAAAAATCAGCATGTAGATCGATGAATCAACTGATATTTCAAACCACAGTCAATTGCTTGTATTTGTACGATATGTACATGAAAAGAACATCAAGGAAGAGTTTTTATTTTGTGAACGTCTCGAAACCACAACCAAAGCAGTTGACGTATTCAAGCTGATCCAATCTTTCTTAGATCGTCATGAGCTGGCATGGGATTTGATTGGGTCTATTTGTATGGATGGCGCTCCTGCCCTGATTGGCAAGAAATCAGGATTCGTTGCTATAGTCAAGGAGAAAGCTCCACATGTGCTCACCACCCACTGTGTTCTACATCGCCAAGATCTGGCATGCAAAACCTTGCCAAAGATACTGAAAGAAGCGATGGGAATAGTTGAGCAAACAGTCACCTTCATTCGTGGACGTCCATTGAATAACCGACTGTTTAAAAAATTCTGTGACGAGATTGGAGCGGAACACGGAGTGTTACTGTACCACACAGAAGTACGTTGGCCGAGTCGTGGCAGTGTTCTTACACGTGTAGGGGAACTTCAGGATGAAATTCTCGAATTTCTCAAGCATCAACAATCCCCTCTTGCAAAGCACTTTGAAGATGAACATTTCATTGTTAGCCTAGGATATTTGGCTGATATTTTCAGTCGTCTCAATGATTTGAACACATCATTGCAGGGAAGAGATGTGGACATCATTCAAGCCAGGGGAAAAGTCGTCGCATTCACAAGGAAACTATCTATCTGGTGTCGCCGTGTTGAAAGTGGTAACCTGGCAAACTTTCCTAACCTTGACAATATCCTTACTAAAGATGGTAAAACACTACCTGTAGAAATACTTCAAGAAGTCAAGAATCATTTAGAAATTCTAAGTACAAATTTTGAGGGTTACTTTTCAGATACTAATGATCTTTGCATGGAATCGGTTTGGATACAAAAACCTTTCTCATTTGATGTATCGAGACTGAGTGATAACGATATAGCAAAGATGATTTCATTGAATTCCAAGAGGACCCAAGAAAGAAAGCTGATTTCGAAAGGGCTGGGATGTATGTCAAGCAGTTTTGGTGTGAACAAATCTCAGCTTACCCAAGCTTGGCAATGAGAGCAATGAATGTTTTGGTTTCCTTCAGAACTACGTATCTCTGTGAAATAGGATTCTCTGCATTATTAAATCTGAAATCAAAGTGGAGAAATAGACTTGATGTGTCAGATGACATGCAAATAGCTTTGTCAGCAACTGTACCACGATTCGATGCTTTGATTGCAGGAAAACAACAGCAAATATCTCACTAGGCTTGTAAAAGTATGTTTTATGTTGTCAATTTGGAAAAAAAAACTTGTACATTTATGTTCTCTTTCTTCTTTTGTGTAATAAAAATGGACTGTAACTTTAATTTTGCTCTCACTAGGAATGTAAAAAAATTACCAATGCTTATGATTTTTTCATGTTCTATTCCTCGCAATCCATATCTAAAGTACAGGATATTCAAGGTGTTGACATATTTGGATGACACACTGGGAAATAATAGGATTGGTAATAATTATTTCAACAGTTAAGTGAAGGGGGGTATGGCACCATATTGGACAATCCATTGGGGGTCTGGAATCATCCGAAGGTTAAGAACCCCTGAGGTAGGGTCTCTAAGCAAAGTGAATAAATCATCTATCATTAGGAACTTAGAAGAGAAATTAACTAATTTTAAAAGTTACCTTTAAATTGATTCAGATGTCACGAAACGAACAAACTTTATGAGGGAAGAGGTACACCTCCAGACCACGAAAAGATTGTTTAAAAGGCACTCTATTAGTTACAAGGCAGTTTAGGAAGACAAAGGTCTAGTCCTTACAGTTCTCCATGTTACTCGTGAAAAATCGGACGGATAATTCAGGATGTGTACGGACTATTGAAAGTTGAATTTGATTAGTTTGGCTGATAATTATCCATTGCCATTTTTAGACCAACTACTCGATAATATTGGACAAGCGAGGTTCATCTCAAAGATCGATTTGTTAAA
The DNA here is from genome assembly GCF_036898095.1 of Palaemon carinicauda. NCBI lineage: Eukaryota > Metazoa > Arthropoda > Malacostraca > Decapoda > Palaemonidae > Palaemon > Palaemon carinicauda. Next base: position 55,801,993 of record NC_090726.1, on the reverse strand, counting down.
ATGCTATTATCAAATTCCTTTGGACGACATTGCAAACTTGCTACTGGCTTTTATAACCCCGTTTGTATTGTATCAATACACAGTTATGTCGTTTGGTCTAATAAATGCACCTGCTACATTTTAACATTCATATAAGTGATGGTTAACCTTCTAGGATCGACTGAAGGAATAGGCGTATACAGTATCTTGACAATATTGAAATATATTCCTCGGACTGGGAAGCACATCTCCAAATCCTTGCGAAGGTGTTTCAAAAGCTGTGAGGAGCACTTCTGTCAATTAATCCAGAGAAGAATGATTTTAAAAAGGCAATAGTTCGATACTTAGGATTTGAAGTCGGAAGAGGGCAAATCATCCAGGTAGCAATTAACGTTGAAGGAATAAGGAAAACTTCATCTCCCACAACGAGGAAGCAATTAAAAATAATTTTCGGGATGGCAGGATTCCACAGACGGTTTTGCTCAAATTGTTCGGATGTAGTTTATCCCTTGACAGATTAAACTAGCCTCAAAGAAAAGTTTGTATCGACCAGCGAGTGCTAGGAATTCTTTGACAGAATAAAAGCAGTAGTGAGCCTACTTGACATTTGAAATGGAACTGCTAGCGTTAATCACATCGATATGGAAGTTATAACTTTATGTAAACAAACCATAGAATGAAGAAATTAAGATCACAATTCTTTAACTTTTGTTAATATAATGAAAAATACTATTCAAAGGGTAACTAGGTGGTCATTATGTTTACAACCATATTGTATTAATGTAAAGCATATTTCAGGTATAGAAAATGTGGATTCCGGCCATGGATAAATAATCTTTTTTGGGGGAGCTACTTTACCAAGTTGGTCTATCATAAGAGTATATTACTTTATTCACATATCTTACTTTTGTATATAAGAGATGTATAGCCAGCTCATAAGGTGAGTTCCACTGACGTAGGGTAAGTAATGTATGTAAATTACATGAGAATATCGTCATTCAATTAGTTATCTTTTCATTTAGTTTCGTATATGTAAATTTATGAAATTCTAAAGTAGCTTTGTTACGAAGTCTTATGTAATCTTATTCAAAAGTATACTATATGACACACACACTGAGGACTACATCATATTTCCACGTGGTTGGAAGAGTCATAAAAAATTTACAGTAAAAAATATTCCTTCTTTTTCTCAATGTCAGGAGAGGAGGTGGGCAAAGTTCGTTCAAATTGCTAAGTTGGCAACCTTACGCCACTTGAGCCATGCTCCCATTCTTCGAGAATGATTTACTAGAAATTTCAAGAGTTAATTGAGTTTATATATAAGGACCTAGCAATGCGTAGGAGACAGAGAGATCCAGCTAAGCCCTCAGAAGAGCCATCATCCGATAGTCCTCTCAGGCATCTATTCAGCCACTATGTATCTTCTTTCCAATGTGTATAGTGTTTTCCTCTCCAACGTGCATAGTGTTTTCTCTCAAATGTGAATAGTGTTTGTTTAAACATGGAAATTTATGTGGTTTAAGCTAATAGAACTATGTATTTGAGGACCAGTATATTATAAAAATTAATTGGTATTTGTGATTGGCCCTGTGAGATAAGTTAAACAATGAAGTGTAATTATTTTGCTTAACCATTTGGTAACCTTGTATGTGCCTAAGGACATAGGAGTAACAGTTAAGCATATGTAAGTGTAATTCTGATTTATTTTTTATATTTTAGTAGTTTTAAAGCACCAATTATTCATTAATGGTAAAAATAAATATTTTTATAAAATCATTTCCAATGAAACGAGTGAATTTTTTTTTTAGGATCTAGTTTAGATCTATTACTTTGTGTGATTTAATTTTGGTGTTGATTTTGATTTGTAAATTCTTTATAGAATATATTTATTTATATAAAGAGTGTTATTTCGATCACCAATACTTTTCTCAGTACTTTGCTCTTATCCCCTAACTAAGAACCGAAATAAGTGGTTTATTTAAAAAATAATTCCTTTTAAAAGTAAAATAATCACCCATTTTTTTAAAGTGTTAAGTAAAGAGATCTTTCAGATATTCAGTGTTCATATATATTATCGTGTATTAGTTGCATATTATTCCAAGAGTTTGGTGTTTTTTCTGTAGTATATCAGATAATGTAAAATGAAGGAGGTAAATTTTGGAATTCAGAAATTTACGTAATACGCTAGTCGTAATATATATATATATATATATATATATATATATATATATATATATATATATATATATATATATATATATATATATATATATATATATATATATATATATATATATATGTATGTATATATCATGTATGTATGTATATATATATTCCTATTATATTTATATGAGATTCCATTCCCCAAGAACTTGATTCATGGTTTTAACATTCCACTTACCAATTCTCTATTATTCTTTATAATTCATAAACCTTGAGATTATTAGCACCCCTCTACGCCGGGATTGGGGCCCTTCTTCAATTTCCATTGACTAACTAAATCCATAGAGGCTGAATTGGCTACATTTATCAAAGGATAGCTTTTTCGGTATGATGTGCAATGCCTTTCTTACTAAGGCAAGTGACCCCTGCCTACCCATACTAATTCCAGTAAGAATCGCCAGGAATTAGGAGTAGAAGCCGAAGTAGCAATATTTCACTGACCTTAAATTCAACCTTTCAATAGTCTTTGACAGTGACTTTAACGAGTTTTAGAAGGGGGGGGGGGGAGTCGCATTTCATCCACACTCAAAGTTTTCGTTACTCCTCTCAAATTATTCAAATTTATATGTAAGAATAATCCTTAAAACCTTTTGGAAACTAGTCTCATGTATTGGCTTGTACTATACAATAATATCATAATAAAACGTATACCATGAAAAATATATTATGGATATATAAATACGATTACATACGTGGTAGAGTAGTTATATATCGGTTGTAAAGCAACGTTTAACGGTTGGGGAACTGGGCATATCCGCGGCACCAGGCCATGATAAACCTGTACAGTCTCATGTAATCTTATTCAAAACATTCAGTGATGTGCGCCTATACCAACATGACAAACGATCTTCCATTCATATAATAATTTACTTTTTATTTTAATGTTCGTGAATGTCGGATTTGGGAAATGGAAACCAATTCAGAAATAATACTGTAGAGTTGATGACGTCGTAAATGAATGGTTCCGTTTTGCTGATCTCTCCATCAAAACATTAACAAAATAATTACTAGTGGAAAAGGGTGTAATAATACTACATGGATGAAGTATAAAAATCTCTCTTGATATCTGTACGTAATAAAGCGAATACTAATTATATACACGTTATTCATAAGCAGCCATTATTAAATAGAGTAAAATTATTTTCTTGTATGGTTTAGAATATGTTTTAAAATTTACGAACTCTAGGCCAGCATATGAGACATCATCCAAAAGGTACGCCAAGAGTATTTGTCATTTGACAGGAGAATTATGTTGTTAACGTGAATGCATCTTTTTCTCCTACAAATTTTTACCTTCAACAGTATCCAATGGTTTGTATATATAGGAATAGCTCTCGGAAATTTAATCCAGAATCCTCCATATAAACACAACCGAATCAAGTGTTAGGACTTTGTTAAGCTTCATCGATGGAAGAGTCTCATGTTTGAATTCAGATCTTGAAAACAGAATTGTCAACGAAGAAAAAATTAAGGAAGGTTATTTGTGTCGATTATATTCCATTAATTTACCAACGTGATGTAATTTTATGTATGTTTCATCAGCTTTATTATCACTTCTTGAATTATATATATATATATATATATATATATATATATATATATATATATATATATATATATATATATATATATATATAATATATATCAGTAAACATGAAAAGCGTTTCCGTTGATCAACGTCATAAAATGATATTCCTTAAAGTAGAAATCAATGATAAGTATTAGTCTTGTATACTAACAAACAAAAAGGATATTTTTGTCCGAAAATTAAATCCTCTCCATACATCTGCTTCCATCTATATTCTTAAATGAAATAAAAAAAAGACTTTTCTCTCTACTTTGAAAACATAGATACCCGAATGAGCATCCCTTGCCATGGGCTAACGCTTCTAACTTAGCGCTAACGAAAAGTTCAGATACTCTCTCATTTGCTTCAATTTTATACTGTGCTTAGTGAAGCATGCCATAAACTTGCCGTTCATCACTAACTATCTGGAAGTACTTAAGCCTACTAACCAAAAGCTATAATTTTATACCGCTTTGGATATATGTATACATCTGGGTACCTATATATATATATATATATATATATATATGAATATACCGTGATAGGCGGTATATCTTAGTAATGAATTTTTGCCAATGGTTATACTCGTATAAGAGGATGAGAAACTTGGTGGATTAATGAGATGTTTCGGTGTGGAGGAAATGCTCCTTTAAATCTCGAGGAGGTCACTGGCAGCAGGGTGACAGATGGGTTTGAGACGATTGATAAACGGTCCCTTCGGCTTTTACTCCTGACGCCTGGCGGTTGATCTAACTAGAATTAGTATGGACTGGCAGGGATCACTTTCCTTAGTTAGATAGGCGCTGTGAATCACAAGGAAATGGCTATCTTTTGATGTATCTAGCCAATGAATCTTTAATGGATTTAATCAGTCATGGATAGAGAATATGAAAGAATGGCTCCCAGACCTGGGTGTGATGAGGTGCTAAGAATCTCCTAGTTTATGAATACTAAATAAAAATTGAGAATAGGTAATTGGAATGTTAGAACCATGGATCAGATTCGGAAGTTACAGAAAGTGGAGAGTGAATCTATGAAATGTACTTTGGATATC
>NC_090726.1:55787847-55789170 GCF_036898095.1 Palaemon carinicauda | reverse complement strand
TGCAAGATCAGTAAACATGAAAAGCGTTTCCGTTGATCAACGTCATAAAATGATATTCCTTAAAGTAGAAATCAATGATAAGTATTAGTCTTGTATACTAACAAACAAAAAGGATATTTTTGTCCGAAAATTAAATCCTCTCCATACATCTGCTTCCATCTATATTCTTAAATGAAATAAAAAAAAGACTTTTCTCTCTACTTTGAAAACATAGATACCCGAATGAGCATCCCTTGCCATGGGCTAACGCTTCTAACTTAGCGCTAACGAAAAGTTCAGATACTCTCTCATTTGCTTCAATTTTATACTGTGCTTAGTGAAGCATGCCATAAACTTGCCGTTCATCACTAACTATCTGGAAGTACTTAAGCCTACTAACCAAAAGCTATAATTTTATACCGCTTTGGATATATGTATACATCTGGGTACCTATATATATATATATATATATATATATATATGAATATACCGTGATAGGCGGTATATCTTAGTAATGAATTTTTGCCAATGGTTATACTCGTATAAGAGGATGAGAAACTTGGTGGATTAATGAGATGTTTCGGTGTGGAGGAAATGCTCCTTTAAATCTCGAGGAGGTCACTGGCAGCAGGGTGACAGATGGGTTTGAGACGATTGATAAACGGTCCCTTCGGCTTTTACTCCTGACGCCTGGCGGTTGATCTAACTAGAATTAGTATGGACTGGCAGGGATCACTTTCCTTAGTTAGATAGGCGCTGTGAATCACAAGGAAATGGCTATCTTTTGATGTATCTAGCCAATGAATCTTTAATGGATTTAATCAGTCATGGATAGAGAATATGAAAGAATGGCTCCCAGACCTGGGTGTGATGAGGTGCTAAGAATCTCCTAGTTTATGAATACTAAATAAAAATTGAGAATAGGTAATTGGAATGTTAGAACCATGAATCAGATTCGGAAGTTACAGAAAGTGGAGAGTGAATCTATGAAATGTACTTTGGATATCTAGGCCCTTAGTGAAACACGTTGCAAGGGGATTGGTGAGTAAACTTTAGACTAAGGGTATATATATATATATATATATATATACATTCAGGAAGATCAGATGAAGGTGGAAGAGAAGGGGTAAGAATGATGTTGACACCAAGAGAAGGAAAGACATTAACCGAGTGGAGAACTGTAAATAGTAGATTGTTACCAGCAAAGTTCAAATAAAAGCAGTCTAATGGCCTTTCATTAGAAGGGGCCAGCGTTCAATCCAAAGTATGAGGTAGAAATTTATTTCCATTTGAAGAGGATGTTGTGCTGATATTTATCCATATTGACTCATTAGGAGTAATTTG
>NC_090726.1:55770347-55772847 GCF_036898095.1 Palaemon carinicauda | reverse complement strand
TTATGTTACTACTACTACTACTACTACTACTACTACTACTACTAATAATAATAATAATAATAATAATAATTTTAATGATAATAGTTATAATTAGAATTATCATAATCGTAATCATAATCATAACCATAATCATAATAGTAGTAGTAGTAGTAGTAGTAGTAGTAGTAGTACTCGTAATGAAGAAAGAGAAGAAAGAAATATAAATTCAGCCTTGTTTCACAGCAGAATTAAATCATCTAAGGCTGTAAGAAATGAGAAATTTCTACCTGATTTGCCCGAGAGCGAATTAGTCCGTTGAGTGAATTGAGATTTTTTTTTTTATTTATGTTCATAAAATCCCTGTCAATTAATTAAATAAGAATAAAACCCCGGTTCGAAAATAACATTCAGAAACCACAACTGAAATACAGCGGTGACGGAGTCGTTGGGTTTAGTGAAAAGAATTACATTCAATATTAGATTCATGTTTCGTAGACGCATATAAATTTATAATACTCCTGATTGATACCATACAATGTAATTCTTGTCTTCTACAACGTTTTGTTTCGATAAAGTTCCTAAACTATAGGTTTTTGATAATGTAAAAACATCAATTATATATAGAATTTAAGTTTTTAAATCCTCCTGTATCACATTTTAGAGATAAGTTATATAGAAATTAATTCCCCACCCCAAAAAATCCATAAAATACATATTTGAAGAATCTCATCTGTTTGTTGGGGTGTAATCAAATGTGGTTTCTTTGTAATGAACCGATACACGAACACATAAAAAGTTGACGTATCTATTCCAAACGATAATGGAATGTAATTTTCCAGTCTTTGGTTTCCTATAATATGTGAGAAATTTTAATTCTTTTCATACCTTTCCATTGAATTGCCGATAGATATACCTTTTCAAATATCGTCATTTTTAGTAACAACAGTCAAGGCATGAATGGAGAGTATTCATTTGGAATACATTTTGTTCTGGAAAAATGCAATGGCATTATGAAATTAAAGGCCTTTTATTCCTGCAGTTTTATGATTCTGTTTTTCTAACTTATTTTCCAGACTGGTAACAGTGTAGTTTTTGTATCTTAAATCGAATATAATGGACACAAATAAAGAATATGAATAATTGTCCGGTAGAAATAAAAATGTTATTGATAGTATGAATTTCCAATACTTTCTTTTTGAACTTATTGCCATCGAAATTAAATCTGTAAACGAATTGTATCAGATTCGTCACTGTTCTAGTTATATAAAATTCAACAAAAATCTAAAGTATTAGGTTTTCTTTGTGCACTCAGAAACCTTAATTCAATTAAATATCACAAAGAAAGTCATGCATTATCATAATGAAGATTGGATATGTAAAACTAAAATTTTCTAAAAAAAAAAAAAAAAAAAAAAAAAATAGCCACAATAAGTAATACTTTAAATTATATATTTTTAGAATTCAAATGTTTTGAGTTATCAGAGTATCATTATTGTGTCAGTGACTCATCCTACCTACTTTATTTTTGCTATAATGACCTAATGTGATTTGAAACTCAACGTAAAAAGCCACACAAGACGTATATTAATCTAATGGCTGTTGTTTGCTAATCTTGGCTGGTGAGATATTGCCTGGTAATGCATGAGAGAAGGGTATGATTATTATTTAATACCCAGACTCGTTAAGATTCCTTGAATTCTGTTTGATATGGAAAAGAACACTTTAGGAAGATCATCATTATCTTCATTATCATCACCTTGGGATATTATTATTATTATTATTATTATTATTATTATTATTATTATTATTATTATTATTGTTATTATTATTATTATTATTATTATTATTATTATTATTATTATTATTATTATTATTATTATTATTACTTGCCAAGCTGCAACCCTAGTTGGAAAAGCAGGATGATATAAGCCCAAGGGCCCCAACAGGGACCCCAGTGAGGAAAGGAAACAGGAAAAAATAAAATAATTTAGGAACAGTAACAGCATTGAAAAGAATATTTCCTATATAAACTATAAAAACTAACAAAACAAGAGGAAGAAAAAATAGATAGAATAGTGTGCCCGAGTGTACCTTCAAGCAAGATATCTCTAACTCAAGTCAGTGGAAGACCTTGGAACAGAGGCTATTGCACTACCCAAGATTAGAGTACAATGGTTTTATTTTGGAGTCGCTTCTAGAAGAGCTGCTTACCATAGCTAAATAGTCTCTTTTACCCATGTCAAGAGGAAAGTAGCCATTGAAATATTACAGTGCAGTAGTTAACCCCTTGGGTGAAGTAGAGCCGTTTGGTAATCTCAGTTGTCAGGTGTAAGAGGACAGAAGAGTATCTGTAAAGAATAGGCCAGACTATTCGGTGTGAAGGCAAAATGAAAGTGAACCATAACCAGCGAGAAAGATTTAATATAGTACTGTCAGCTCAGTCAAATGACCCCATAACTCTCTAGTGGCAGTTTCTCAACGGGTGGCTGATGCCCTGGCCAACATACTATCTGCTAGATAT
>NC_090726.1:55732847-55755347 GCF_036898095.1 Palaemon carinicauda | reverse complement strand
GTGATGAAAATAGCAAAGGATTTCTATACAATTTTACAAAATAGTGATATAAGAAGTAGATTAACTTTTCCAATAACAGTAATGAAACTCCTCAGCCGGTACCGAAAGTAACAGTAAAAGTAAAGAGAGCATTAAATGGCATGAAGGATATTTCATAGTAGTAAATTTCACTGAAATTTACGTAAAATGTTTGTAAAACTATTCTCTGCCTTCCTCGTGGAAAAACTTTATCCTTTACCTTTTCACAAAAAGTGACACACAAGACCTGAAAAATTACCACCTAGTAAGTTTACTCTTAGTAATATATGAAGTATTTGCATAAATCATATTAGGCTCAATGGAGAGATAGCTAGACTTCAATCAGCCAAGCGAGCAGACAGATTTTAGAAGTGAATATTCAGGAACTGACAATGACAATTCTTTTGTACTTATGCCTCTCGAATTAAGATTTTTTGTACAGAGAATTTGAAATTAACTCATCTTTACCATCGTAGCTAGTTGGTAGGTTTGAACTTGGCATTCGACTAATGATAAAGTTTGCACATTTAGACGTGTTTTTCTGGACCTCGGAATCAGAGCCCTATGGCTAAACCATTCACAGACAATAGCTTCTGGCCGGCCGGGAATCGAACCCTGGACCAGGAAACTTGTATCACATTGACGATACTATTCAGCCACAAAGATAAAAGTCAATGACAATTCCTTTGCACTTATATTTGTCGAATTCAGGTTTGTTGTACTTAAAATTTAAATCAACTCATTTTCACCATCGTAGGTAATTGGCATGCTTGTACTTGGCATTCGATTAATGATGAATTTTGCACATTTAGATATGTCTATCTTATCCAAATAAGCATATATATATATATATATATATATATATATATATATATATATATATATATATATATATATATATATATATATATATATAGCTTATCCAAATAAGCAATATATATATATATATATATATATATATATATATATATATAGGTATATATATATATATATATATATATATATATATATATATATATATATATATATATATATATATATATATATATATATATATATATATATATATATATATATATATATATATATATATATATATATATATATATATATATATAGGTATATATATATATATGTATATATATATATATATATATATATATATATATATATATATATATATATATATATATATATATATATATATATATATATATATATATATATATATATATATATATATATATATATATATATATATATATATATATATATATATATATATATATATATATATATATATATAGCTTATCCAAATAAGCATATATATATATATATATATATATATATATATATATATATATATATATATATATATATAGGTATATATATATATATATATATATATATATATATATATATATATATATATATATATATATATATATATATATATATATATATTCGTAAAGGCCTTGAAATATGTGTTGCCCTTCTTACAATTTCCAATGCTGTACAGAAATCCTATGATAGTGGTCAAGAAGTTTGTATATATATATATATATATATATATATATATATATATATATATATATATATATATATATATATATATACCTATATATATATATATATATATATATATATATATATATATATATATATATACCTATATATATATATATATATATATATATATATATATATATATATATATATATATATATATATATGTATATATATAATATATATATATACCTATATATATATATATATATATATATATATATATATATATATATATATATATATATATATATATATATATATATATATATATATATATATATATACAAACTTCTTGACCACTATCATAGGATTTCTGTACAGCATTGGAAATTGTAAGAAGGGCAACACATATTTCAAGGCCTTTACGAAAATCAAAATGCAAACTAGGGAACCGATGATTACCTTCAGCAACCCTATTAAGACGTTTTGCCAGAAGACGGTAAAAAATTCAGATAAAATGGGAGTTATGGAAATTGAGCGGTAATCAGTTGGACTTAAGCTACCACAGACACATTTACATAGTGGAGTAACACTACCAATACTCCAAGAAGTGCTGAAAGCTCTTATTCTTGCTAACTTCAGCAAAATAACATAAAACTTTAGAGCTAAAAATTCTGTAGTCTTTATAAAAACCAAGGAAAAAATACCATTTGGGTCTACACCTCCATAAGCATCAATGCCCATTAACAGAGCTTCAATTTCATGAGATCGAAAGTTAAAATAGATAGCTTAGTCTTAGTGAAACAGAAATAGTCATTTGACTTTTTTACGATTATCAAGGTAGTCCAATTATGCAAAGTTCATAAATGAATATCAGTTAATGAGTTATCGATATTTTCAGCGATACATGGATGACTGATTAATTTATCTGTACAAGAAAAAATAAACAAATAAATAAATAAAAAAAATATTTCATAAACAATCCAGATCCTATAACTAGTAAGTGTGATATAATTATTTTCTTTTTCATCCCTTTTGTTTTAAAACAAATTGTTGAATTCTTTGACTAATGCTGTATTATGAAACCCTCCGTTGTGTTTGTTCCTTTATATCTGATTATAACAAACTGCTGCGTGTGTCGGTGTTTACCTGTAAATCTTTTAGTATTTTATCTCATTGTGGTTATTTTGAGTGTTTTTGTGTTCAGTTGTTTATTTTTTTATATTAAGAATTCGAAGAATTAATTCGTTCATTAATAGTGATGTTTGATTATGTGTATTTTCAACAAGCAATATTATGTTTTAAAAATATAATGACTTTTCATTACAGATTTAGAGAAACATACCTTTCGATGCCTTTAAAACAAGTCTTTTATTCCACTGATTATTATTTAGACAATGTTTCAATTCTTAAAGGTGTCTCAATTAATTGCGTTCCTCTGCTTTTTGTTGCTCGATTTATGCTGAGTTATGATGTGTTTGTTTTTATTATTTGGGATTATTATTAGGAAATACATGGCTTTTGAAACGAAATCACTTGTTTTTTTTTTTTTTTTTTTTTGATATATTAATGTCTAATGATAAAGAAATATAGTATGGATACTTTTCTCAATTTGGTAAATCTTTATCTAACCATCCAGTCAATTAGACGTTCTAAAAATACTAACTTTCAAAAAAAAAAAAAAAAAAAAAAAATGAAACATTGAAAGTGACACATCTACGACATTAAACGTGATTTTATCTTCATTATATGATTACATAAATCAACCTTGTATTTTATTTATTATTCTTTAATAAATTTCCCATAATGCTTAGCATTAAATTTCACTTATATATTCAAGATTCGATATACAAGCAATTTGAGGCGGCTTCATATGGCTATACATTTTTTTTTTATTTCATCATATTCAGACAAATGATTCATTAAGCAAAAATTCAGAGATAACTAGCAATTCTTTTTTTGTATCTACATAATAACATTGCATATACTTAGCAATCACACCCTCGGCAATACATTTCAATACCGTCCTAATGTGAACAATATAGAATTTTTTAGTTATATAATCTATTTTCTTATTTTATGTTCAGCGGAAAGATTATTTGTAAATCGCTCGAAGATTTCTGATAATTAATATATGGCCAAATATTAGAGAACTATTTTGATATATAGGGGGTTGATATAATTCCTAAACATAGAGGTAGTCTGCCTCTGCATGATATCCATAATTTTCTAATCCATTGTCCTTCCAATCGTAAAAAAAAAAAAAAAAAATTATATGGCTCACTTGATTATAAAAACAAATTTCTGTACGAAACATATCTGAGAAAGGGCAAAGAAATTGTTAACTCTTAATGCGAATTCTTTGTTGAATATGGACATTTTATTAATATTATTATTATTATTATTATTATTATTATTATTATTATTATTATTATTATTATTACTAGCTAAGCTACAACCGTAGTTGGAAAAGGAAGATGGTTTAAGACCACGGGCTCCAAAAGGGAAAAATAGGCCCACGAGGAAATGAAACAAGGATATAAGTAAACGATATAAGAAGTAATTATCAATTGATATAAAAACATTTAAAAGCATTAACAACATTAAAACATATATTTAATATATAAAATATAATATGACCAATGTGAGCCTGTTCAACATGTAAACATTTGCTGCAAGTTTGAACTTTTGAAGTTCTATTAATTCTACTACCCGATTAGGAAGATCACTCTACAACTAGGTCACAGCTGGAATAAGACTTCTATAGTACTATCTAGTATTGAGTCTGAAGATGGAGAAGACCTGGCTATTAGAATTAACTGCATGCCTAGTATTATGAGCAGGATGGAACTCGCCTGGAAGGTCTGAATTATAAGGATGGTGCCAGAGATTAATATAGGGGCAGGAATAAGGAAATGAATAGACTGCAGGTTCCTGTCCAACAAATTAGGATTAGATTCAGCAGCTGGAGACCAGACAGTAGAACAATAATGGAAATGGGGTAGTATGGAAGAATTAAAACATTGCTTCATAATAGTTTGAGCACCAAAAATCTCAAAAAGACTTTCTTAATAAGACTGTTTTTGTGCAATTGAGGAATACAAAGGACTAATGTATTTCTTATAGGTAAATTTGCTGTCGAGAATCACCTAATATTTTTAAAATGTCTTTCAAAGTCGAAGAAACAGTATCATTGTTGAGATCCAGGTGTTGAGGAGCCACTATCCTTGACCTACTTACATTCTTTGAGTTTAATTAGGATTTAACTTCAAATCCCAAAATTTCCACCATGCATTTATTTTATCTAGATCTCTATCAAAGTATTCAGTAAGCCCAGAACTACATTCAGGAGATGGAATTGATGAAAAAACAGTAGCGTCATATGCATATACAACTATTTTGTTTTCTAGGCCAATACGGCATGTCATATGTATCTAGTATGAAAAGTATCGAGCCAAAAACATTACCCCGAGGAACACCAGATATTACATTACAATACTCACTATGGAGCCCATCAACAACTCTTTGTGTGATCTATTACTGAAAAATTCAATAATGATGCTATGAAACGACCCACCTACTCCCAACTGTTTGAGTTTGAGAACAAGGGCTTCATGATCAACACGGTCAAAGGCAGTCCTAAAATCAAGGCCAATCATACAAACTTCCTGACCACAATCAAGAGATATCGGTACAGCATTAAAGATTGTTAGAGGGACATCTATCTAATGCTCCAAGACCTTTACGAAAACCAAATGTCAAACTATGGAATAGGGGATTACCTGCAGCAAACCCAAGACGTTTAGCCAAAAGACGTTCAAAAACTTTGGATAACATGGAAGTTACGAAATTGTGCAGTAATCCGTTGGACTTAAGCTACCATAATTACATTTACATAGTAAAGTAACATTGCCAGTTCTCTAACAAGTCCTAAATGCTCATCTTCTTGCTAACTTGCGCAAAATAACATATAACTTTGGAGCTAACAATTCAGCAGGCTATTAAAAACAAATGAAAAATACCATTTGGTTCTACACTTCCATCAAGGTCCATCGAGAAAGCTTTAATATCGAGAGATCCAAAGGCTAAAGTAGTTAGTTTAGCCTCAGGAAAAGAGAATTGAGGAAGTTCACGTTTCCCATTAGTCTGCTAAATGTCAAACACATATGCCAAAAGGGGTTTCCTTTTCATTTTGACATTAAGTGACAGAGCCATCGGGTTTAAGTGATGGAGGAACTGTTGCATCTAGACCAAAGAGTACAAATTTAAGAGTAGTTAACCAATTTAGCTCCTGGATGGTACCAGAGCGAGTTTCTTTTAGGGTTAAATTGTATTCCTTTACAGTTGAAGCATAAACTCTCCAAGCTGAGTAAAGTTATTCCCGGTCAAATCTGATCTATTACTCTTCCAAAGATGGTAGGCCTCCTGCTTCTTCAAATAAGCACGTCTACAATCATCATTGAACCATGATTTATCCTTCACACGTTACCTTAGCACGCGATAAGGGATATGCCCACCAATTAAGTTGACTTTCTATTTCTCAATGGTCAACAAATGCAAATTTCACCTTTTTACCAGATTTTGTTTCTTCAGAATACCCTGCTTTTTATACCATCTCTTAATGTATACTTGTGGTAGTTGCTTCATCTCTAACATAATTATTATTATATTATTGATGGAAAAACAGCGGCATTTCTCTAAATAAAGCAAAATACCGTTTCCATATCCATTCACGGTCTGTGCTGATGAAAGGTAGCTTTGTGAATACCATGTCCAAGTAGCTCCATCAGTACTTGAAGTTCTTGTCGCCTTACTTGGTCTCTTTGGAATCCCACAGGTTTTGTGATCTCCTAAAGTGCATTTTCATTCTTAGATTCAAGAGGCTTTACCAAACCTTGACATAATTTGCCATATTTCTATTCAAGGTATTTTCGGAATTGAGGATTAAGAACTTTCAAAATTAATGAATGTTTTGAAGTTCTCTGACATGCAAATCATACCTTCACTTTAAAAAAGTTCGTGGATATATGAAGGCTACTAAGTCTTGACATAAACATATCTTTGAACTCTGGTACTGTACACTTTGATAATCAAGTGTTCAAGAGTCGTTTAGCTATTAACGTTTTATTAGTATCTAACAAAATATTTACACCAGAGTTGTAACCAGAACTCATTGTTGACAACTCAGGATAACAATCTAATTACAAAACAAGATACAAGGATGAAGTACCAATTACATCCTTGAATACATTTTGGTGGGAAACGTATATGTATCTTGTTTCCTCCCTTCTCTGGTTGCTTGGATTTTACAAAAAGTAAAGCAAAATATCAATATATGAATTGAGAATAAAAACAATATAATAAAAAAGTTGACTTATCAAAATCATGACATACAGTGACTTCCCCCCCAAAAATGTAAATGTTATTAAAAAAATATAGGAAATAGAACAAATATAGATTAGAATAAGCAAAAGTAAAAAAAGTTATTAAGTAACAAATAGAATTTATTCAACATAAAATTCATGGACTCATATATACCGTACTCATTTAAGGCTTGGACAATGCAGGTTTCAGATTAACTATTTACATTTTAACCTCATGGAATTTTGAACAACCGATAACAATTCACATAATGTTTCTCATGTGAATTTCACCATTGACATATGACACCAGATTCTTCTCATTTCTAGCATGACAAAATTTGTTCTCAATAAGGATATTATGCACATAAGGGTTTTTCTTTACTTTTCTTTGTCAAAATATCTGCGATCATCTATTTTGTTTCAAGCCAACTATAAGATTCAACAGAAGTATCTTCCAGTTTTTCTTTCAAATCTGTTATTGTATTACAAAGCAATCGCTGCTCCACCTGCTTTGTACTACCAATTGATTCCAGCAAAGGCTTAGAATCAGTAAACAATCTGACAGGAAGATTCACTGAATCTTTCATATATTTTCCAAAGAGTAATTGTCCAAACTGTGCAGCAAAGAATACCGAATCATCAACTAATTTAGACAAATTCCTTGTTTCCACTGCTTTTGCAGAATGACAAACTTTTCGTATTGTCTTTGATTTCCAGAAGATAGGCACAGCATCATACATTCTTTGATCCCAGTAAAATAAGTTTTTCTCCTATACTTTTATAATCAGTCCTATAAGAAGCGTCCCCTAGACCAAAAATAACAAGATCTGTTTTACTGCCAAGTGTGGAGAACACAACTTTATTTGGTTTGCTTTGGATTCTCTTAACGACATTATTTACCTTCTTAAGAGATCTTATCTTTGCTTCATTATTCTTCATTGACATTAGTAAAGGAATTATTGACAAATGTGGTCTATTATTTGCGGCTAACCAACTTATCTTTTCTGCATATTTTCTATAAACTTTATTTTTCTGCTTTGTCAAGGGATCATTAGGCTTAGCTTTACGAATTTCTTGCATCTCTTCAATACTATTTGCATAATCCTCCTTCGAGAATACAATTTCATATCTGGTCTCTTGTATATTTATACCAGTGAATCTAAATTTATCCTTTTTGACCTTCGAAACTGTCAAAACACTTTTCACTTTTTCTGTGAGTTCATTAACAAATTCATTTGTTCCTGCTATGCTGAAATCATCCACGTGAGTATTTACCATCCCTACAAGATCACTTCCATCATGTTGATAATAAAATGCTTCATCACCACTTATATTCCTCAAACCTTCCTGCTTAAATATATCTCTTATTCTCAGCCAAAATTCTCTGCTGGCATCATCAAGACCATACAAAGGTTTCTTCAATTTCCAAATTACACCTTCTTTCTTCAAATCTTTAGGAAGCTCAATAAAGACATCTCAATCCAAGGTTTTAGACTGCTAGAAAGCAGCTCTAATATCAACTGATTGCACATTAAACTTCTCATTTGCTGCTACAGCTAGAAATATTTCACACTTGCCCTCATAGCAGTGGGGGAATCCGCTTAAGGTTTACACTCTTCTTGGAAGCTTCTCGCAACTAACCTGGCTTTATAATCAGTTTTTTTACCATCATATTTTTCCTTTTTTTTTAATTACCCATTCACTGTTGATTCGTTGTTGTCCATAATCTTTGACTTCCTCAAAAGAATCATAATCTTAGATATTTTTATATTCTTTTTCTTTAGCTTCAATCACTTCTTGGCATCTTATGATATTTAAATGGGAGTTCCACTACAAATACGGTGTTATCAAGGTGAAAGCATTCGGCCTTCTTAGACCTCAGCCAATAGGCACCAATATAATCAATGCTTTCATAATTACAAGTGCTCTTTTCCTCTCTCTCTTTCATAAAATTACTGACTTCATTCTGGTTTCTTTCCCCTTCACCTCCCTTTTCAATTAACTCAACCTTTCTAGATAGAGATCTCATTTTTCTTCTGCATTAATTTCTTACTCCCTCTTTCTCTTTATCAACTGTCTCCTCAGTACTGTTACCTACTTTGTTAATCAGCCCTTTATCACTGTCTTCCAGGACAGAAACTCTGTACGGTGGTACTTTACAATCTGCCACCTTTTCTAAATCACCGTTTGCCCATATGAAAAGATCTGTTCCTATGACAAAATACCTTTACTGGGCTGCACCAGCTTTTATTATTCTTCTCCGGATAAAATACAAGATCACCCTCTCCATATTTAATGTCATTAAAACTACCCTTTCTCACTTCCGAGGCTTTGATCAACTTATTTTCAAATTCTTCTTCCCTAAATTTCTTGGTTATCTCAGGGTGCTTTTCCATGATCTTTGAAATCGCTTCACTGTCAAATAAAGTCTGTAGCTAAATTACCTGTTGAGATTCCTGGAAAAGTAATTGATTTTCCTGTAACCAGCCTCATAGGTTCATATCCTAATATATTCACATTAGCATTATGTGTCCATTCTGCCATATTTATTGCCATTCTTAAATCAATCTTTTTGTCTGTCTCTAGCATCTAGTTCACAGTAACATCAGCCATGAGGATTTCTTTCATTTAAGCCATTGCTCCAAGGAAAGTATGGTGGACCAAACTTTACTGTTGTTAGAATTATCTAACTCAATTCAATAATTAGGCAAGTCTTTTTTTTTCAACCTACCTACACAAAATTTACAAACGGACGTCAAGGTTTTCTTCGAACTTTTTTAGTTCATTGCTAAAGGGCTGAAAGAACACTCGTTCAAACGATCCGGCCGGTAGTGTAATACAGCATAGACTCACTTCAAGTCGGACTCAAAACTTATAATCAACTCAAGTTTTCATTCCTTTGTCCGAAACTCTCGAACAACCGTTGAAAAATAAAGACGGGAAATCAAAACTGTTTCCTTATAAGGAATACATTTAACATTAAAATGATTGATTCAATTAGAATACAAAAAGGTGAAAGTAAAAAAATTACATTTAATATTAACAAATGGCAATCATTCAGTTTGCTCTTTGTCCATGACCAAACACCGAAGAGATAGAACAAAAAGTAAGAACGAACTAGTCAATTCGACTATCCTCCCACGGATGCAATTACCATTCTCCAATCAACTATTTCTACATCTTCCCCAATCAACAAAAAGCAAAGTGGTTACACAAAGAACCATTTTGACAGATTAACTCGACAACAAAAGAACACTTATAACAAAAAACAAACCATTGTTTACAATCTACCCTCACGAGCTAGGCTTCTTATTAGGTTTTTGGAGGCAAGAGCAGTACTACGGGTAGGCCTAGTAGATGCTTCATTGGGCAAAGCTGTTCCAGTGTCAGGTATTTCATCTGTCTCCAACTCACTAACATTTTCTTCTTGTTCAATTTGAACATATAAATCAGGATAATTAAGTTCAGAATATAATTCTAAAGGTATTAAAAAACTACCATTAATTACACTTTCACTTTTATCAGGCTTAACAATACGAACAGTACGTACAACCCCTTCATTATCACTGAATGTTTCAACAATTCTAACTAATGGCCAATGAGTTCTAGATTTGAAAGGTAATTTAAAGAGAGCGATTTCCTCATTTTCCCACTTTCTTGGAGGATGAAATTAGGATCTGTCCTTTTCTTTCAAACTTAATAGATATTCAGAAAACCACCGTTCCTTTGTTAGATTTATCTCTAACAGGCATCAAATTAAGGGTAAGTCTTTATTTATCAACTTACCTGCACTGTAAAAGCGTTACAATCAACTTGATTCTTGATAAAAGATTATGTTCGAACTTAAATGTTCACTATTCAATTGCAGGAACACTCGTTCCAACAAATGCGATCGTCTTCCGGGTATAACGATTTGAGCTCAACTGACGCTTCCAGCCAGATTCAACTTGAAAACGACTCCCGTTTTTTTTCCTTAGTTCGAACGTTCTCGAACATTCGTTGAAAAATAAAGACGGGAAATCAAAACTGTTTCCTTATAAGGAATACATTTAACATTTAATAAGTTAATTCAATTAGAAGACAAAAAAAGGGAAAATTAAACATTTACATTTAATATTAACAAAAGGCAATCATTCAGTTTACTTATCGTCCATGTCCGAACACCAAAACAAAACAGAAAAGTAAGAACGACTCAACTAGTCAATTCGACTATTTCCAATGAATGTAATTACCTGTCTCCAATCAACTATTTTTACATCTTCCCCAAACAACAAAAAGAAAAGTGGTTACACAATGAACCATTTTGACAGATTAACTCTACCACAAAAGAACACTTACAATACGAGAAAAACATTATTCACAATCTACCCTCCCGAGCTAAGTTTCTTATAAAATTTTTGGAGGCAAGAGCAGTGCTGCGGGTAGGCCTAGTAGATACTTCATCCGGCGAAGCTGTTCCAGTGTCAAGTATTTCATCTGTCTCAAAATTACCAACATTGTCCTCTTGTTCAATTTGAACATGTAAATTAGGATCGTTAAGCTCAGAATATAATTGTAAAGGTATTAAAAAAACTAACATTAATTACGCTTTCAGTTTTATCAGGCTTAACACTACGAACAGTACGAACAAACAACCCCTTCGTCATCACTGAATGTTTCAATAATTCTAACTAAGGGCCAATAAGTTCTAGATCTTGAGGGCAATTTAAAAAGAGCAATTTCCCCTTTTTCCCACTTTCTTGGAGGCTGAAAGGAAGATCTGTCCTTTTCTTTTAAACTTAATAGATATTCCGAAAGCCATTTTTCCTTAAAGCTTTCGTAAATTCCATCTCTAGTTTCCAAAGTATGAGCAAGGAGAAAAAGAACACCCATCCTCCTCACCATACTCACACTCCGGAACCTGTTCAGAATCACCGAACATTAAAGAAGGAATGAATCTGCCAACCAAGAAATGATTTGGAGAAATTATATCTAACTCATTCTCACAAGATCTATAGGTTAAAGGCCTATTGTTTAAAATTTTCTGAATGTCAGAAAGGAAAGTGACAAATTCAGAGTATGAAGGAGTATATCTACCAAGTGTTTTGAAAAGGCAATGCTTCACAGTTTTAATCAATCTTTCCCAAACAGCACCATACCACACTGCGTACACAGGGATAGTCTTATGTGAAATTGAAGCGCCCCTAAACTTCTCCTCAAACTCAGAAGAAGTAAGTAACTGTTCAATTATATTACCAGCCTGTAAAAAGGATTTGGCATTGTCAGAATAAACAGCGACAGGAACACCAAACCTATTAGAAAACCTAATGAAAGCCAATATAAATTTGAAGTTGACATAGACTGGACAACTTCCAAATGTATAGCTCTTGTATTAAAACAAGTGAAAATAAGAATGTACGCTTTAAATTTTTCTCCATTTTTCTCCTTCAACCATAAGTGGCCTGTATAATCTACACCAGTATGAGCAAAAGGCACACTTAAATTAACCCTGCAAGAAGGAAGTGAAGAAGGAAAAGGGTACTTCACTGTGCTAGCATTATAACGCTTGCATACAATACAATCCTTCAGAACAGACAAAACAGCTTGCCTAGCCTTCACAATCCACAAACCATGCATACGCAAAAAACTATGAGTGGATTGCAAACCCATATGCATAGACTTACAATGAGCATAATAAATCAACAACCGAGTCAAATGATGCTTCTTGTCTACAAGAATAGGATTGACAATTTCAAATTTTAAAGTAATATTCTTGTCAACCCAACCTTTAGTTCGCATTATACCATTCACGTCCAAAAACAAATTGAACTGCCTAACTAAAGGTGGAACTTCCACTGAAGAATCTCTACTCTTCAGATAAGATAATTCAAGAGGAAAAGCTTCCTCTTGCATCAACCTTAGAAGGTAGTTAGAAGCTGCCTCAACAGGGTCAGCTTGAATTTTCCTAAACTTATGTAAAACAGTAAATACCTTAGAAACTACACTTATAAGCCTAGAAAAACTAGAAAAATTACTAATATTTACAAGAGGTTCCTTTTTAGGGAACATTACAGTAGAAATTAAGTCACCCTTCACATTATCAGGAATACAACCCAAAAGACCCTTAGGCCACTCGTCAGGAGAATTCAACCATGAAGGCCCTTTGATCCAAAGACTGAAATTTTCAAGAAAGTGCTTTCTAGTACAAGGTTTAGTTAGTAAATCAGCCTGATTGCTAGATAAAGGAATGTAGGCTAATGAAACTCTACAAAATCTATCAGAAATCCTATCTAACAGACTAGAAATTTCCTTCAACCTATTATTTACAAATGTGTTTCTCTTAGGAGCCCTATTGGTTAGAATCCAACTAAGAACTACTTGGCTATCTACAAAGAGAGTTATGCTTTCAATTTCAGCACAATTTAAAAGATTACTTTCAAAAATGGTGTCAAAACACTTCGAAGCCAATTGAGCAGCCAAAAGTTCTAAAGTAGGGAGAGTCATCTCCTTAATAGGGCTAACCTTGGTTTTAGCAAATATCAGGGAACTATAATCACCTTGCACAGCATACATAGCACAACCATAAGCTTCCTTAGAAGCATCGGCAAACAAAAACAGCTTAACAGGAGCACCAGTTTTATAAGTTTGTCTAGAAAAGGAAGTCTGACTAACTTCACTGTAGGAATTACAAAATTTACTCCATAGTTTAAAAATTTCAGCACTAGGTGTTTCATCCCCGTTTGTAACTTGCTGGCACAACTTACGAATAATAAGCTTGCCCTGCAGCATTATAGGTGCAAATATACCAATAGGATCAAAGACAGATGACAAAGCTGACAAAATCTGACGCTTTGAGGAAGCACCCTTGTTCAATTGCTTAACCTTTAATTGTAAGGTAATTGTAAGGATAGTCTTATGAGAAATTGAAGCGCCCCTAAACTTCTCCTCAAACTCAGAAGAAGTAAGTAACTGTTTAATTATATTACCAGCCTGAACAAAGGTTTTAGCATTGTCAGATTTAACAGGAAAAGGAACAACAAAACTATTAAAAAATCTAATGAAAGCTAATATAAATTCCGAAGTTGACATAGACTGGACAACTTCCAAATGTTTTTTCTTGTATTGAAACAAGTGAATATAAGAATGTACACCTTAAATTTTTCTCCATTTTTCTCCCTCAACCATAAGTGGCCTGTATAATCCACACCAGTATGAGCAAAAAGCACACTCAAATTAACCCTGGAAGAAAGAAGCGAAGAAGGAGAAGGATACTTCACTGTGCTAGCATTATAAGGTTTGCATACAATACAATCCTTAAGGACAGACAAAACTGCTTGCCTAGCCTTCACAATCCACAAACCATGCATGCGCAAAAAACTAAGAGTGAATGGCAAACCCATATGCATAGACTTGCAATCGGCATAATAAATCAACAACCGAATCAAAGGATGCTTCTTGTCCACAAGAATAGGATTGACAATTTCAAATTTTAAAGTAATGTTTTTGTTAATCCGACCTTTACTTCGCATTATACCATTATCGTCTAAAAACAAATAGAACTGCCTAACTAAAGGTGGAACTTCAACTGAAGAATCTCTACTCTTTAGATAAGATAATTCAAGAGGAAAAGCTTCCTAAACTTTTATACAACAGTAAGTACCTTAGAAACTACACTTATAAGTCTAGAAAAACTAGAAAAAATACTAATATTTACAAGAGGTTCCTTCTTAGGAAACATTACAAGAGAAATTAAGTCACCCTTCACATTATCAGGAATACAACCCAAAAAACCCTTATGCCACTCGTCAGGAGAATTCAACCAAGAAGACCCTTTGATCCGAAGTACAAGTACAAGGTTTAGTTAGTAAATCAGCCTGATTGCTAGATGAAGGAATATAAGATAATGAAACTTTAAAAAATCTATCAGAAATCCTATCGAACAGATTAGAAATTTCCTTCAACCTATTATTTACAAATGTGTTTCTCTTAGGAGCCCAATTAGTAAGAATCCAATTAAGAACTACTTGGCTATCTATCAAAATAGTTATGCTCTCAATTTTAAAACAATTTAATAGATTACTTTAAAAAAATAGTATCAAAACACTTCAAAGCTAATTGAGCAGCCAAAAGTTCTAAAGTAGGGAGAGTTTTCGCCTTAATAGGGCTAACCTTAGTCTTAGCAAATATCAGGGAACTATGATCACCTTGCACAGCATACATAGCAGAACCATAAGCTTCATTAGAAGCATCTGCAAAAAAAAAAAAAAAAGAAAAAAAAAAAAAAAAAAAAAGCTTGACTAACTTCACTGCAAGAACTACAAAATTTACTCCATAGTTTAGAAATTTCAGCACTAGCTGTTTCATCCCAGATCGAGACTTGCTGGCCCAACTTACGATTAATGAGCTTGCCCTGCAGCATTATAGGTGCAAATATAGCAATAGGATTAAAGACAGAAGACAAAGCTGATAAAATCTGACGCTTTGAGGAAGCACCCTTGTTCAATTGCTTAACCTTTAATTGTAAGGTATCTTGGTTAGAGTCATAAATATATCATAAAATCTTCATTTCAGAAGAAGCTACCTTTTCCTCTTCATCAAGAGAAGATGACAAAGTAGGCATATTAGAACCCCACTCCCGTAAAGGCAACTCTCCTGAATTTATAATTTTCTTAATAGAATTTATAATAAACGGCATCTGGGCTCCCTGATTAGAAGAGAGCACTAAGTTATCCATATAAAATATGTCTTTAATCAGAGAAGCTACTTCATTTCCTCCATAGCTAGACAAATGATGTTGAATAATATAATTCAATATAAAGGGAAAACTTACAAATCCAAAAATTATGGTATTATACATATAAGTAACAGACTCCCCATTTATCTTTCTAAAGAAACAAAATCTATTTCGATCTGCCTATAAAGATAACCTAACTTGGAGAAAAGCCTTCACTTTATAAGCTACAACTACATAATCATTATTCCTGAAATACAAAACCAAAGACAGCAAGTTGTTCATCAAATCAATACCAGGGAAAGCGGCTTCATTTAATGGAGGAGCTTTTCCCACCTTTAAACTACAATTAAATACAGGATGTATTTTAGGGGTGGCATTTTCATTATTTCTTATGACAGGACGATGAGGAATGAATACTTGACCTGCGGCTCTATTTTTAACAGGCTCAATAATGCCAAGCTCCTCCCGTCTGTCAAAACCTTCCTCATTTTTAGAGGATATATTCTGATCTTCTAATTTAGAATAAATCCGCTCAGCAACTGCCAAAGAAATCTTTAAATTGTTAGGGACTTTTTCAATTAAACCCTTTTTCCATGGTAATTGAACGTGATAATGTCCTTCATGAAAAGAAATTGATTTAGCAAATTCAGCAACTTGTTGGTCTTCATAAGGAATGGAATTTTCTTCTTTAATCCCAATCGATTCTAAGTTGTAGAAATTATCGAGTCCATACTCGACACAAGATTCAGGAAAGATATCATTCAATGGATCGAACTTATAGCCTACTGGATTAACTGCAAAATTTACCAATAACTTCTCTTTTCCATGTTGCTTAGGAGGAACAAATTCCAGAAGTCTATTCTTATCAGGCTTGGAAGTCTGTTTAATCTCCAAATTAAGGGAAGAATTATAAAAAACTCTAGATTCCCTGTTACATTCAGGTACATATTTAATTTCCTTATCAGGAATAAACCTAACAGATTCCACTTTACCATTACATCTTCGTCTAATTTCCAAGATTTTATTACTATCAATTTTAGGACAATACTCTACCTCTCTTACTGGTTTACAAGGTTCATAAGAATCAATTCTCTTATAAAAAAAAAGCTTCCTTTGTGAAGGAGGAACAAAATTGACTACTGTACCAAATGGAATAACCCTATTGGCCAACGTCATTACTCTAACCTTAATATTAAACAACTCTGCAGAGTCTAAATCTAGCTGACTAAATTCCTGAAGGATATCATTCCCTAGGATACCTAATATATTAACAATTTCAGAATTCCTCCCTGGGTAATTACTACACACAGAGTAACCAGCAGATTCAAAATTTTTAACTACAGAAGGCAACATAGGAATTTGTAGGGAAAGATTAAAATTTTCCAATGCAAAAAAAAAAAAAAAATAAAATAAGAAAACAAGACTTACACCTACCAGAAGATAAAGGTTTACTGGTAAATTGAACTTTATTGGAGTCATTACTAGCAGTAGATCTGTTAATATACTTCGGTTGTTGGAAATTACGGTCTTTACCTTCATATTTAACTTCTTTACCTTCATATTTAACTTTCGGTTTTGCACCAGAATTTTCATTTTGACCTAAAATAAGGCGCGCAATAATACTCTTATAACTATCTAACAATTGGTTAAAATTAGGATAAGAAGAACCTGTAGTTTTAGAGAGTTCTATAAAAAAAAAACTCTAGGAAGTTTCCTATTTACAATTTTGCTAATTAGCAATAGAACAGCCGAATCGACTTCAATCAGATCTATACCAAGTCTCTTCAGGTCAATGAATTTATTATTCAAAGATCTAACCAGAGATTCTACTTCACTAAGAGATTTTACTTCAGAAGTGTTCAAAACTTCACCTATTACTTGATCAATTATGTTGCCTTCATTCAGAAAATTAAGATCTAATTGTTTAAAAGCCAAATCCAAACCCTCATCATTTACTGTAATGTTTTCTACTACACTTAACGCTTCACCTAACAAATAGCCCTTTAAATAAATAAACTTTTGAGCATTAGTTAAGTTAGGCATACCGGCCAAAGCATTATTAAAAGCCTTCTTAAAGTTAAAGTAGGCAAATGGATTAGCTGCATTATTTTCTAACTTCTGAATTTGGAATAGCAGGAAGAAGTAACTTTACAATTTTACTAGAACTATTTTGAGGAGTATTCTTACCTCCAAAAAAAATATCAAATTTTACTCTAAATCCAGACAGAGTTTTCTTTATTTCATAATGATAATCTCTTGCTGCTTTCATAATACTATCTAGTTCATCTTCAGCAGCAATTTCACAAATGCTCGCATTAAAATTCTCAACTATTACTAAATTAGCATAAATTTTATGAATAAATTCTTTTAACAAATGAACATTAATTTGATCGTCCTTTAAAGTCAATCTTCCTAACATCAAGAGTTATCAAACCCTAAACATTTTTAATTAACTTTTACATTTCAGCCTCATCCATCTTGAACAATGCTTTTAACCAATACTAAATTATCCAAGGAAAAAATTAAACTTAACTTAATTAAGTCAATGCAAAGCAAGTTATCATCAGTTACTTCCTAATAAAAAAATACAGCATATTATGCTAACAGCAAAACTAGGCTAATCAACAGGTTGTATAAATGAAAAGGCTACTAACTTAACCTAAGCTTAAATTAATGCAAGTATAAAATAAGATCGATACTGCACCTTTCTTTATAAGGAATAAAAATAGTATACAAAAAATCCTACAAATCATTGCTGCCCAGGAACACAAAGATGCGAATAGGCCTAGACCTTCCAGGGCAAGCAAAATATCGCCCAACTTCAACCTTGATGTTTTCAAAGGTTACGCCCCCTGTGCAAATGTAAATAAACCCGTAACATTCTTCAAGGCGTAATTCAGACAACCTTCTTACCCAGGTATGCCCAACAACAAGAGTCAAAAAAAAAAAAAAAGGAAAAATAAAAAAAAAATAAAACAACAAGACGAAAAGCAAACTGAAGTCTTACGGGGAAAAATTATTTAAAAAAGTTCGAATATGTTACAATTATCTAACTCAAATCAACAATTAGGCAAGTCTTTATTTTTCAACTTACCTGCACAAAATTTTACAACCGGACTTCAAGATTTTCTTCGAACTTTTTTAGTTCATTGCTAAAGGGCTGAAAGAACACTCGTTCAAACGATCCGGCCGGTAGTGTAATACAGCAGAGACTCACTTCAAGTCGGACTCAAAACTTATAATCAACTCCCGTTTTCTTTCCTTTCTCCGAAACTCTCGAAAAACCGTTGAAAAATAAAGATGGGAAATCAAAACTGTTTCCTTATAAGGAATACATTTAACATTTAATTAATTAATTCAATTAGAATACGAAAAGGGGAAAGTTAAAAACTTACATTTAATATTAACAAATGGCAATCATTCAGTTTACTTTCCGTCCATGACCGAACACCAAAAATAAGAACAAAAAGTAAGAACGAGCTAGTTAATTCGACTATTCTCCCACGAATGCAATTACCATTTTCCAATCAAATATTTCTACATTATAAAACCAAACTTACTTGCATATTCATTTAACTCTTCATTCTAATTGTCAGTCCAAAAACCAATTGAAGGAAAACCAAACCGCCAATTCCAACCATTATTCAAAGCATCGACTACAGTTTCCATTCGCTTATATGAAAGTACTACACCTGAAATAAATCTTGTGAATGAGAAAACCATCCAAAGTATGTACTTATTCCATTCTGCTTCAAATCGATAGCTACAATCTGGTTAAAACCAGTTACCTTTGGAATTGCTACTTTTGGCCTTCCCAAAGATCTTGGGAATTTCTGACAAACTATACAATTAATTACTACCTTTATAATTGTTTTCCTAATTTCATCATTTAACAGATTAGCATTTCTATACGCCCAAATTAGCTGTTCTTCTCCTTTGTGGTTAGTTACCTCATGAATTCTTTTGACTTGTTTATAACTTTGTACATCTTTTTCCTTTTCATAAAGAAAACTGTCTCATTTGTAGTCCATGTGCCACACTTGTATAGTTGCAAAGCTTCATGTCCTCCATCAGTATTATGCAACTGAAATCTTTTTGACTAATGTAAATTAATAATCATGATATTATCATGCATGATATCTACGCTCCATTCCTTTAATTTATTTTTGCCGAACAAGAAAGGAATATTTTTGGCATCAATCACATTTGTTTCAACTATCATCTTTCCAAAACCATCTTCAGAATCTTTTTCTTTCTATACAACCGGAAGACATTATTTCTGCACTGTGAAAAATAGGTCCATTACCAAATCTAAAATCCTGGGAACAAGATTTACTTTCCAAATCCTTCTTTCTTATATCGTTAACATCGAGATACCTGTCTAGCCATTTCCTTTTAAAGAGAGGTTTTGGGTACCCTATATACATAATCATTCCTTCCACTCCATCAACTTCTTTCGTGAAAGGAACCTCCATATTGTGATCAATAACTATCTCTCTGCTCTCTTCACCTACAAATCTAACAGTAGCTGCCTTCTTTATTATATCTTTTAACTCTTTCATTTCCTTCATAAGTTTCTCATTGCCTTTTTCAAGATTTCTTAAGTCTTGCATCAACTTTCACTTCTGATTGTGATTTAAAATTCGAAGACGATCTGTCAAATCTCCTTGCTGAACTGTCACGTGCTCTTGAGGCCGATCTAAATGACGTTCTTGATGATGACAGAGACAGTGTTCTAGAATGACCTCTTATATAGTTACCTGATACTCTTCTCCAAAATCCAAGATTTGAAGTGGATCTTCTATATCTGTTAAAGTTTGGTAGCTCTTATACCTTTTCCACTCTTGGTAACGACTCCTGTTATCAGTGTAAAATGTAGAAGTATTTAAAGATATATCTGATGTTGAATCTCTATTATTTTCTATTTTCAGCATCCTAAACTCCATCTTCAATCTATTAACAACATCTTCATCCAGAGGTTTCCTTTCCACTTTATGTTCAATGACTTCTTTAAGGCGAGTCTTCTCATCCGAGGTTATTCTACCTCCTCCATGAACTCTCTTTATCATTAATAAACTCAATACATATAATTGAGACAAGCATTTATTTTTTCCCTTGATACTTCAGCCAACAAACCTTCAAACTTAACAAAAAATTTCTTGCAACTTTCTGATTTATCTGGAGTAAAGGCAATAATCTCCTCCATAATGTCATTACACTTTTCAGCCTTAGTTTTCGCATATTTCTCAGCCAAAACCTGTAAAATAGTTTTCACTGTCTTCAAAGTGTTGTTAGCTTTACGATCAAGCACAACTGTAATCATATAATCCTTAACCCTCTCGTTCATCTTCAAGCTTTCAATTAAATCGTTATATTTATTGTACTCACTATCTTTCCTATTACTGCTCCAATCCTCAGTTTTAACTCTGAATCCCTCAAAAGTTTGTCCAACCCAAATCAGTGGAAGCTTAGCTTTTGTAATCTGAGTTGCAGTTGGAAGAGATTTAATTTTTGAAGTGTGTTCTTATAACTTTATCAGAATATCACTTTGTTGTGTTAACACATTTGTTAAGTGTGGCCCCAAGCTAATAGAATCAGCAGAGCCGTTGACTCTGTGATCACTAACATTGTGTGTTGAAATTAGGTCTATTTTTCATATTTTCCTCGCACGCATCACAGAAAGTTTGAAACCTTCTGTTATCTATTGTGAGCATCTTGTAATTGAAGCAGGTAAAATTTCTTAAATGGTCCATTAAAATCTTCACTTCCTTATCCTTGAATTTCATTGATTTCGACTCACCACAATCATCTTCCGTACCAATATGACCAAAGAGAGGGCCATTACAATTTTTACATTTCACAAAATCAAATTCTCCGGTACCCCTATTTATTTCCTAGAAATTCCAAAGGTTATCAATATCATTTGCAAGATCGTTATCCTTTTTGTATCCAGTGGTATCAAATGAAAACATTTATTTATCTAAAGACCACCACCAGGGATATTACGACCATTCCAAGCCATACTGAGCAAATAATTAATTTCAGTAAAAATATCAATCCCCACCTCAATAGTAGAAACTATAAATTCAAATATACCTAATGTTTGTTAATATAATGACAAAGTAAAACTTTAAATGGAATCACACAAGCAAATCGTGACTTTTTTTTATAAATAAGTTAAACAATGAAAAATTATAGCTAAGTTTGAAGTATTAAGTTCAATTGCAAAATGTTATCAACTACGGAATAACAAAATAATCCGAAACTAGCCCTTTGGTGCCATTCTATATTAACATTTTTGAATCATTCGATTTGCTCCATAGTCTACTCACAGCTATCCTCTCCACGTAAAGACTGGCATTACAATCATCATGTGTTTCTCCTTGAAAGCATTACTTCGGTAAGTTTCTGCCATTGCAGGCATTACCTCATGTTTTGCTTCCAGCGTCATTCCCGAGTCTTCCTTCGGCAAATATTCAATGTAGGGGATGTCCTGTTATATCATGTTTTATACGTGAATCCGGCAAGGGAAACGTAACAAGTAAGAATATGCCAGGTGGCTTTAAAATCCCCCCATCCCGGCGGTAAAGGTGGAAGTCTACTCCATCGTCATGATATTACGATGCAGCATTCTACATTAAACTCACTATAATCTTCTCTTGATGCTTTAAATCAAGGTTATGGAAACCGGCAGTGAGTGTTGTATAAACTTTCCTGATGCAAAAAAACAATTCAGATACCAAGTGATAAATAAGTGTTCAAGAGACGTTAGCTATTTAACATTTTATTAGTAACTAACAAAATGTTTATACCAGAGATGTAAGCAGAACTCATTGTTGACAACTTAGGATAACAATCCAATTAAAAAACAAGATACAAGGATAAAGTACCAATTAC
>NC_090726.1:55725347-55730347 GCF_036898095.1 Palaemon carinicauda | reverse complement strand
ATATATATATATATATATATATATATATATATATATATATATATATATATATATATATATATATATATATATATACACACACACACACACACACACACACACACACATATATATATATATATATATATATATATATATATATATATATATATATATATATATATATATATATATATATATACATATATATATAAACTGGAAAAAGCTACCTTTGGCAATTGATCCTTGCAACTCACCACATCAGGGAACCTTTTAAAGAAGATTGTGTTGTGAGAATAGAATAACTAAAGAAAGAAAAATATTAAAGAGTGTAAAAAGACGCAAAGTCGTAGAAGAAAATTGCCTAACGATTGATTCAATATAGATGATTTCATGGTAATAAAAATTGCTAAACTTCTTTAAAAATGTCTGCAAGGATGTTCTATGCCCTCAAATTGGAAAAACCAAATCATTGTACTGATTCACAGAAAGACACAAAAGACATGAAAAATTACTCCTCAATAAGTTTAATTTCAAAAATATATAGAATGATTACAGAGATGATATTATGCTGAACAGAAAGACATCTTCAGTTTTATCAATTAACACAGGAGGCAGGTTTTAGAAATTAGTATTCAACACTTCATTGGGAAAGAGGTCTTTACCCCAAATACAAGAGGAGATCAGTTTCCTCGGTTCGTGCCTCACCGCAGCCGAGGCAAACAGGAACTCTCTACAGGCTCTCCTAGCTTTAATAAAGCTATAGAAATCCTTCCTAACTGTGGCCAGATGGGCTTTGGCCACAACAATGAACACGTCATGGTTCTTGGGGTCACTTGCCGTCGTTTCTAGTGTCGTTTGCAATGACATCGATGCCACAAGTCTTTCCTCTGTCTCTTACTCTCTACGCAAGAGAACCTCCAACAGTTTTGGAAGTGCCTCACCCAACTGGCGTTCAACAATATCAGCTTCCAGCTTCTCGACTGAGAAGGTAAGGTGTACGTCCTTCCAGTCTTCTTGCACTCATCCAAGGAGGGGCATGGTTTCCCTGCCTCCACCGCCTTTAAGGCTGCATTATATCCCTTTTCCAAGAAGGGAAATGCTTTGGTAGGAGAGGCCACGAAGAAAGGAAGCTTCTTACTCAAGGCGGGCACCTTTGAGTTAGTGAAGCCCTTCTCTTTCATCGAGCTCGCTAGTAACGTCTGATCTTTACTATGGTAAAAAACTATGACCTCCTTTGGCTCCGTCTCCTCCTTTGAGGCTGGCTCCTTCTTAAGACGGACATAGCAGTCCGGATAAGAATCTTTGTTGGGCAAAAATTCCACTTCTTCCAGGGGAATTGCTTCCAACTTTTCTGAGATCAGGATATTCCCGGTTGTCATTGGCATGTGTTCGGCATACCTCCAAGGATTGGTATCGGAGCAAAAAGGGAAGATCTTTCAGGCTGAGCTGCTTCTGGGGCCCACGTGATGCTGCAAGTCTATGTATCTCCAGTTTCATTGCAGCTTCCTTCTCATCATTCTTCCTTTGAATTTGTTGGATCATCTCAACAATGGAAGAGAGAGTTCTTTCTAGTTCATCTGGGATAGCAGACGATGTAGAAGGAACAGGTTCTGGGTCCGGAACCGATGTAACCGACACTTCGTCGATTTCTTCCTCTTCTACTTGAGGAGCCTGGAACAGCTCCTCCTCCTGACCTTCTCCTAGAAGGTCCTTCTCAGTAGAATCCGACACCTCCGACATCCTATCGTCCAATTGGATGTCTTGAAGGGCGGCCGAGACTTCAGAATCTAACGGATTCTGGGCAATTGCTATCTCCACCTAAGGGTGGGGGATGATTGCATCAGCCGATGCTTTAGGGAAAAGGTAGGCCCTAATCTTCTCATTTGGAAGGTACGGGCCTGAGGTGTTTTTCTGAAATCCCTCACCCAGGATCGTAACATTTCCCTGGCAGCATCCCTTGACTCCGTCGACTTAGGGTCATCAAAAGCCTCGGTAATCAGATTAGAACATACTGTACAAACCTGAGGGTCCCAATACCGGAGATCACCTCTGGAGGCTGCACATGCTGCATGCCTCCTGCAAAGTTGATGTCCATAGAAGTTCTTACTGCGGACATTACAGAACATACTCCCGCACTTCGGATGGTCCTCTTGTAAAGAGTATCCAGTGAAGGCTTTCACTTATATTGAAACATTTAGCTTATATAGAAAAGCTATAAAAGAAAGAATGAAAGACACATACTTGTATTTCCTGCACAGTCATTTGCTGAAATCTCCCGAGATATTAAAACTGAGGATAATTATATTCCAGAATACCTTATGTAATTTCCTAAACGGAAATTTAAGGTGTAGTTCACACCTTGAGATAAAGTTTTAATATACAAGATAGAAAGGATGCAGAAAAAACTTACTTTCTATATACTGTACAGTCTCAACAAAAGGCTGTACAAGATAACATTAAGTATGATGAAGAACTTTAGTGTTATCACAAACTCTGTACAGCAGTTTCTACCAATGCAGTGTCTACTACACTACAAATATAGCAAATACTGTACATCGCATGCTGTTGTGCCGGCCGGCATCTACCCCTGTATAGTTCAAAGATATACTACCTTTAACTAATAGGTGGTAGCCCACTGATTCGCGACTGTGTGCCGGCCGGCAATCATTGGCAGCCAACAGCTGAAAACACTAATACCCGGCTGCCAGCTGTAATCGTAGTGGTCAGCAGATTCGGGCTGTGTTTCCACTGCCGGCAGGCAAAGGTAATAATACCCATGCCAGCCGGTAGTAGCCAAGAATCAGAGAACCTCCACCTGCCCGGCTGTGGGCTGTTAAGCCGGCACCCGGGTTAGGGGTACAACACAATAGTCAGAGAAACAGTATGGATGTAAGGTTATAAGGCGGCATTGCCATACAACCTTCCATCCAGAAAGAGTGAACTTATGGAAGGGGAGAATGTAGCATTCAGGCTTCCAAAGAATCCATAGCCTGCTGGGCTCTACCGGCAGACATGGAAGGGAGACCAAGTTAGGTCTGGGGTTCACTCTGCAAAGAACAAAGGGTCTCTGCCGGCCGACACGTAATGCAAGCCGGCAGAGAGCTGAGCCGGTCCTCCATCCTAACCTACACTAGGTACGGAAGTAGGACTGCGGCCAAAAGAAAATAAAAGAAAGAGAGGTGGGGAAGGGATAAGGGTCCTACAGACTTTGTTCTAGCAAGAGACACACTCAGCAGTTAGGGAAGCTCATCCTAACCAAGAGTTGTCTATTAGGGAGGAAGACTGGCAATACTTGCTATCCTCCTCCCAACCAGAACAAAGTTAGGTGAAGTTATTTCACCTGGCAACAGAGAAAACTCATTCTCCAGCCCGAAAAAAAACAACACAGGACAGTCTGCTAGGCCACTAGAGAAAGGAATCATCTCTTACAGAATTCTTCCGACATGGACTAGGGAAGCAAAGCTTCCTGTGTCCGCCCCTAACCTAGCAAAGGAGACTCATTCTCTATGCTAGGAAGAAGCAGACCACAGACTAGAAACTCTGATGTTCTGCCCTAACCCAAAAAACCAGTCACTCTGGTTATCAGGTCAGGACAGACATATCCTAGAATAGTTATACCAGAATTATTGTACAGATAGAACGACTAGGATTAAGCCAAAGGCTTACAGAGGGAGAGAGGGATTGAACTTAGCCTCCGGAGGAGAAAAGAACAATCAGGGATGTGCGAAAGTATACTACTGTACCTAGACTGCTAGACTAGGTAAGGTGAGAATCGATTACCTAATTCACCGAAACTCTCTCGTATACAATCATGGAAAAAACATTCAACAATATCTTACATGTATAAAATATTTGCCTATAGCTTCAATAATATAACACTTGGAAAAACTTATATCATGCATGAAAGTACTAGGGCCAGATGACTAGGCTACTAAGCCTCGCGAAGGGCAAGATCAGTTACCTAAATCACCGAACTAAAAACTGACGGTATAATATAAGCATTCCTAGAGGAGCTAAAAAGCTAGATTATTAAAGCATAACAAACTGGGAACGTTGCTCTAGCTAGCTAAATGACCCATAAATAGCGAGGGATAGCATCCAGGATGCCTCCGGTAGGCAACAGATCTTGTTTACGTTAAAATCACTTTTGATTAATTCTAAACGACAAGAGCTTACATTTATACATAGTAAAGATAATACTCAACTTTCCAGAGGCAGAAAAGGCCGGAGAAGTCATCAAAATGTTGAATTAAATCCAAAATAACGAGAGAACACAAGGGAAAACACCGAGTTGTAGAGCTACACGAAAAGGAATAAAGAAGGCGCTACCGCCTTTATCAGATACACACTGGAAACGGATTAGGAGAGATGCCTTATGAACGGCTCTCTTTTCATTCTCGTTTCAGATTCTTGTCGCTGTAACCCCTCAAAGTGTTAATACTGTTCGGGGTGAAGATAGCTATGTGACGTGTCAAGAATACTTCCTCTGATATTATGCGATATCCCTGTGTGATTATTTAGGGATACTCGCTCCAGGAGTTAGAATTCTGGATACCTTAAGGTAAAATTTTCTGGTAATACTGTAGTCAAATATACCCTAGAAAGCTACCTATTAGGAACTTCCATCAGGACGATATGGCCTGAGCCCAAAAAAGTCTTTAATACTTAATAAGGCTGTATTTGACATCGGTTTGAGGGAGATCCGTGCCGGCCCGTCATTTCTTGATTCAGGTTTCATCCGCACAGGACCACGTAACGAAAATTACTGGAAACTGAATCATGCAAAAACACAAGGAGTTTAATGTAAGACTACATAGGATAACTCAGAGACCAGTAAGATAGAGGCTACATTTAATTATAAAACTATTTGCAAAATATATATGAAAATGACGATTGTTCTAAAGAAATATCAACAAAAATTATCACCATTGGGATCAAAGTTATCGAATTTTATAAACATTATTCACAATATTTTATATAACTTCGTCTCTATATTGATATAAAAGGTTATCTTAATT
>NC_090726.1:55712847-55720347 GCF_036898095.1 Palaemon carinicauda | reverse complement strand
ACAACTTATAAGCTATTCACAATAACCATCAGTTTTCGAAGGGTATATGATACAAATTATAAGCTATTCATGAAAACCTTCCTTTTTCCATGCGTTAAGGTAAAAAATTATAAGCTATTCCTGATATCCTTGTGTTCTTGGAAAGGTGAAGGTAACAGATTGAAAGCTATTCATTATAATCACTTTTCGAAGGTTGACGGTAATAATTTATAAACTATTCATGATAACCATCTGTTCTGGAAAGAGTGAAGATAACAAATTTTAGTCTAATAATGATAACATAAAATAATCTAGTCATAATAACCTTCTTTTTTTATAGAGGGGTGAAGATAACAAAGATATATGCTAATAGTGATAACCCTTTGATTTTGAAGGGTAAAGGTTACATATAATCTATTCATGATAACTTTATGTTTCCCAAGGATAAATATAACAAATTATAAGGTATCATGATAACCTTCTGTTTTAGAAGGGTGAAGGTAAAAGTATATAAGCTACTCGTGATAACCTTTTTAGGAAGGGTGAAGGTAACAAATTTTAAGCAATTCTTAATAACCTTTTTTTTTTCGAAGGGTAAAGGTACCAAATTATAAACTATTCATGATACCCTTTCGGTTTTGACGGGTGAAGGTGACAAATTATAAGCTATTCATGACAACCCTCATTTTTCGAAAGGTATAGGTAACAGATTGTAAACAATCATGATTAGTTTCTGTTTTTCGAAAGGTGAAGGTAACTAATTATAAGTTATTCATTATAACCTTTCACTGTGGAATGTTGGGGATAAGTAAATTATAAGCTATTCTTAGTAGCCTTTTGTTTTCAAAGGGTGAAGGTAACAAATCGTAAGCTATTAATGATAACCTTCAGATTTCGATAGGTGAAGGTAACAAATTTGAGCTATTTATGATAACATTCTGTTTTCGAAGGATGAAGGTAACAAATTTTAAGCTATTTATAAAAACCTTCTTTTATTCAAAGAGTGAAGGTAACAAATTAAATGCTATTAAGGATAACCTGCTGTTGTGAAAGGCGAAGATAAGAAATGTAAGCTATTTATAACCTTCGGTTTTCCAAAATAAAAGGTAACAAAATGTAAGCCATCCGTGAAATCATTCTGTTTTCGAAATCTGAATATGAAAAATTATACGCTCTTCATGGTTTCCTTCTGTTTTTTTGAGGGTAAAGGTAACAAATTGCAAGCTATTCATGATAACCTGCTTTCGAAGGGTGAAGATAACTAATTATAAGCTATTCATTATAACTTTTTGTAAGATTGAACTTTACTAATTATAAGCTATTCACGACTTTCTTCTTTTTTCGAAGAGTGGATTTAACAAAATATAAGTTATTCATTATAACCTTCTTTATTCGAAGGCAGATAGCAACTAATTTTAGGCTGTTCATTATTTCCTTCTGTTTTCGAAGAGTGAAGTTAACAAATTGTAAGCTATTTATTATAACCTTTTGTCTTCGAACGATAAGGATAAAAAATTATAAGGTATTCGTTTAACATTCAGTGAGATTGAAGGTAACAAATTATAAGCTATTCATGACACCCTCCTGTAAGATTGAACGTAACAAATTATAAGTTATTCAAGAAATCCTGTTTTCGAAGGGCGAAGGTAACAAATCATTGGCAATTTATGAAAACCTTACATTTTAGAAGGATGAAGATAACAAACTGTAAGCTATTCATGATATACTTCCGTTTTCGAAGGGTGAATATAAGAAATTGTAAGCTATTCATGAAATCCCACAGTTTTCGAAGAGCGCATATAAAAACTTAGAAAAAATGCATGATATCTTTCGGTTTTGAAGGTTGATGGTAAAAAGAATTGTAAAAGCGTCATGGTAACCTTCTGTTTTCGAATAGTGAAGATAAATCATAAGCACCGCATGATAACCTTCTTTTTTCAGAGGGTGAAGGTAACAAAATTACAAGCATTTCATAATAACCGTCTGTTTTCGAACAGTAAAGGTAACATATTATAAGCTATTCAGGAAAACATTCTGTTTTCAAAGGGAGGAGGTAACAAATTATAACCTATTCATGATAAGATTTTCTTGTCGATGGTTGAAGGTAAGACATAATAAGCTATACATGATAACCTTCTGTTTTTCGAAGGGGGAGCGTAATGGAATAAAAGCTATCCATGATAACCATCTGTTTTTGAATGGTGAAGGTAACAAATATCTCGCTAATCATAATAACCTTCTGTTTTCAAAGGTTGAAGGTAACAAATTATAAGCTATCCATGTTAATCATTTGTTGTCGAGGGGTAAAGGTAACAAAATATAAGTTATTTATGATAACCCCTTTTTCGAAGGGTCAAGGTAACAAATTATAAGCTATGCATAATACACTCTTGTTTTCAAAAGTTGAATGTAACCAATTATAAGCTATTCATGATAGTCTTCTGTTCTCCAAAAGGTGAAGATAACAAATTATAAGTTATTAATAATAATCTTATGTTTTCGTAGGGTGAAAGGAACAAATTGTAAGGTATTTATAACCTTCTATTTTCGAATGTTGAAGGTAACAAATTATACGATATTCACGATAATCTTCTGTTTTTCAAAGAGTGTAGATAACAAGTTATAGGTTATTAATTGTAACCTTCTGTTTGCGAAGGGTGAAGGTAACAAATTATGAGCTATTTGTGATAACGCCCGTTTTTCTAAGGTTCATGGTAACAAAGTATAAGCTATTCATGATATTGTTCTATTTTCGGAGGTGGAATATAACAAATTATAAACTTTTTTATGATAACCATCTGGTTTGCAAAGGTGAATATAATAAATCATAACCTATTCATTACAACAACCTTCTGTAAGATTGGAGGTAACAGATTATAAGCTACTCATGATATCCTTCTGTTTTCGAAGAGTGAGTATAATACATGTTAACCTTTTCATGGTATCCCTCTATTTTTGAATGGTAAATATAACAAATTATATGGTATTCATGATAACTTTCTGTTTTCGGAGGGTGAAGGTAAGAAATATTAAGCTATTCCTGAAAACTTTCTGTTTTCAAAAGGTGGATATAACAAATTATAAGATCTTCACGATAACCTTCTGTATTATTGAAGGTGAGAAATTATAAGCAATCCATGATAATCTTTTCTAAGATCAAAAGTTAGATATTATAAGCTACTCATCATTTCCTTCTTTTTCGAAGAGTGAAGGTACCAAATTGTATGCTATTTATGATATTCTTTTCTTTTATTTTCGAAGGGTAAATATAACAAATTGTAAGCTATGCAGCATATCCCTTGGGTTTCGAAGGGTGAATATAACGAATTATATGCTATTCATAAAAACGTTCTGTTTTCGAAAGTTTATGGCTACAAATTCTATGCTATTTATGATAAACTTCTGTTTTCGAATGGTGAAGTTACAAATTATAAGCTATTCATAGTAACCTTCAGTTTCAGAAGGGTGGACATAATTTTTTTTTAAGCTATTCTTTGTAACCTTGGTTTTTAAGGGTGAAGGTCAAATATTGTAAGCTATTCATGATATCCTTCTGTTTACAAAGAGTGAATATAACACATTTTAAGCTTTATGTGACATCAAACTTTTTTTCAAATGGTGATAATAACAAATTATAAGCTATTCATAATAACTTTCTGTTTTCGAAGAGTGAAGGTAACAAATTGTAAGCTTTTCATCACAACCTTCTGCTGTCAAAGAGTGGAGATAACAAATTATAAGCTATTCATGATAATCTTCTGTATTATTGAAGGTAAAAAAATATAACAAATTTTAATAAATTATAAGCTATTCATGATAACTTTCTGTTTTTGAAGAGTGTAGGCAACAAATTATAAGCTTTTTTTCGAAGGGTGGAGGTAACATATAAG
This sequence comes from Palaemon carinicauda, assembly GCF_036898095.1. Taxonomy (NCBI): domain Eukaryota; kingdom Metazoa; phylum Arthropoda; class Malacostraca; order Decapoda; family Palaemonidae; genus Palaemon; species Palaemon carinicauda. The sequence goes on along the minus strand of NC_090726.1, from coordinate 55,716,478 downwards.
CTATTCACGATGACCTTCTTTTTTCTAAGGGTGAACGTAACATATTATAATCTATTCATGATTAACTTATTTTAGAAGGGTTATATTATCAAATTATGTGCTATTCATGATAACCTTCCGTTTTCGAAATTAGGGTAACAAATTATAAGATATTCATGATAACCTGTTTTCGAATGGTGAAATTGACAAATTATAAGCATTCATGATAACCTTTTGTTTGAGAATAGTGAAGGTAACAAATTACAAGCTGATCATGATAAACTTCTGTATTTTTTCATGTGAAAGTAGCAAATTTTGAACTTGGCGTGATAACCTTCTTTATTTCAAAGTTGATGGTAAGAAATTATCAGTAATTTATGATAAACTTCTGTAATATTTAAGGTAATGAATATAAGCAATTCATGATAACCTTTTGTTATCGAATGGTAATGGTGACAATTTATAAGCTATTCATTATAACCATTTGTAAAGTTGAAGGTAACAAATTATAAGCTATGTTTTAACCTTTTGCTTTCGAAGGGTGATGGTGACATATCATAAGCTATTCAAGATAACCTTTTGTTTTCAAAGAGTGAAGGTATCAAATCATAAGCTATTTATGATAACCATCAGTTTTCGAAGGGTTATCATGAACCGCTTATAAGCTGTTCATGATAACCATCTGTAAGATTGAAGGTGCCAAATTATAAGCTATTCATATTAACCTGTTTTCGAAGGGTTATGCTAAAAATTATAAGCTATTCATGATAACCATCTGTAAGATTGAAGGTAACAAATTATAAGCTATTCATGATAACCTTTTGTTTCCTAAGGGTTATTGTGACAAATTATAAGCTACTCATGATAACCAACTGTTAGACTGAAGGTAACAAATTATAAGCTATTAACAATAATCTTCAGTTTTCGATGGGTGAAGGTAACAAATTGTAAGGTATTCATGATACCCTTCTGTTTATGAAGGGTGAAGTTAGTAAATTATTAACTTTTCATGATAACCTTTTGTTTTCAAAAATTTATGATAACCAATTATAAGTTACTCATGATAACCTTCTGTTTTCATAAGGAGAAGGTAACAAATTATAAGCTTTTTATGTTAGCCTTCTGTTTTCTGTATTTATAACCTTCTATTTTCGAATGTTGAAGGTAACAAATTATACGATATTCACGATAATCTTCTGTTTTTCAAAGAGTGTAGATAACAAGTTATAGGTTATTAATTGTAACCTTCTGTTTGCGAAGGGTGAAGGTAACAAATTATGAGCTATTTGTGATAACGCCCGTTTTTCTAAGGTTCATGGTAACAAAGTATAAGCTATTCATGATATTGTTCTATTTTCGGAGGTGGAATATAACAAATTATAAACTTTTTTATGATAACCATCTGGTTTGCAAAGGTGAATATAATAAATCATAACCTATTCATTACAACAACCTTCTGTAAGATTGGAGGTAACAGATTATAAGCTACTCATGATATCCTTCTGTTTTCGAAGAGTGAGTATAATACATGTTAACCTTTTCATGGTATCCCTCTATTTTTGAATGGTAAATATAACAAATTATATGGTATTCATGATAACTTTCTGTTTTCGGAGGGTGAAGGTAAGAAATATTAAGCTATTCCTGAAAACTTTCTGTTTTCAAAAGGTGGATATAACAAATTATAAGATCTTCACGATAACCTTCTGTATTATTGAAGGTGAGAAATTATAAGCAATCCATGATAATCTTTTCTAAGATCAAAAGTTAGATATTATAAGCTACTCATCATTTCCTTCTTTTTCGAAGAGTGAAGGTACCAAATTGTATGCTATTTATGATATTCTTTTCTTTTATTTTCGAAGGGTAAATATAACAAATTGTAAGCTATGCAGCATATCCCTTGGGTTTCGAAGGGTGAATATAACGAATTATATGCTATTCATAAAAACGTTCTGTTTTCGAAAGTTTATGGCTACAAATTCTATGCTATTTATGATAAACTTCTGTTTTCGAATGGTGAAGTTACAAATTATAAGCTATTCATAGTAACCTTCAGTTTCAGAAGGGTGGACATAATTTTTTTTTAAGCTATTCTTTGTAACCTTGGTTTTTAAGGGTGAAGGTCAAATATTGTAAGCTATTCATGATATCCTTCTGTTTACAAAGAGTGAATATAACACATTTTAAGCTTTATGTGACATCAAACTTTTTTTCAAATGGTGATAATAACAAATTATAAGCTATTCATAATAACTTTCTGTTTTCGAAGAGTGAAGGTAACAAATTGTAAGCTTTTCATCACAACCTTCTGCTGTCAAAGAGTGGAGATAACAAATTATAAGCTATTCATGATAATCTTCTGTATTATTGAAGGTAAAAAAATATAACAAATTTTAATAAATTATAAGCTATTCATGATAACTTTCTGTTTTTGAAGAGTGTAGGCAACAAATTATAAGCTTTTTTTCGAAGGGTGGAGGTAACATATAAGCTATTCACGATGACCTTCTTTTTTCTAAGGGTGAACGTAACATATTATAATCTATTCATGATTAACTTATTTTAGAAGGGTTATATTATCAAATTATGTGCTATTCATGATAACCTTCCGTTTTCGAAATTAGGGTAACAAATTATAAGATATTCATGATAACCTGTTTTCGAATGGTGAAATTGACAAATTATAAGCATTCATGATAACCTTTTGTTTGAGAATAGTGAAGGTAACAAATTACAAGCTGATCATGATAAACTTCTGTATTTTTTCATGTGAAAGTAGCAAATTTTGAACTTGGCGTGATAACCTTCTTTATTTCAAAGTTGATGGTAAGAAATTATCAGTAATTTATGATAAACTTCTGTAATATTTAAGGTAATGAATATAAGCAATTCATGATAACCTTTTGTTATCGAATGGTAATGGTGACAATTTATAAGCTATTCATTATAACCATTTGTAAAGTTGAAGGTAACAAATTATAAGCTATGTTTTAACCTTTTGCTTTCGAAGGGTGATGGTGACATATCATAAGCTATTCAAGATAACCTTTTGTTTTCAAAGAGTGAAGGTATCAAATCATAAGCTATTTATGATAACCATCAGTTTTCGAAGGGTTATCATGAACCGCTTATAAGCTGTTCATGATAACCATCTGTAAGATTGAAGGTGCCAAATTATAAGCTATTCATATTAACCTGTTTTCGAAGGGTTATGCTAAAAATTATAAGCTATTCATGATAACCATCTGTAAGATTGAAGGTAACAAATTATAAGCTATTCATGATAACCTTTTGTTTCCTAAGGGTTATTGTGACAAATTATAAGCTACTCATGATAACCAACTGTTAGACTGAAGGTAACAAATTATAAGCTATTAACAATAATCTTCAGTTTTCGATGGGTGAAGGTAACAAATTGTAAGGTATTCATGATACCCTTCTGTTTATGAAGGGTGAAGTTAGTAAATTATTAACTTTTCATGATAACCTTTTGTTTTCAAAAATTTATGATAACCAATTATAAGTTACTCATGATAACCTTCTGTTTTCATAAGGAGAAGGTAACAAATTATAAGCTTTTTATGTTAGCCTTCTGTTTTCTAAGGGTTATTGTAACAAATTATATGGTGTTCATGATAACCATTCATAA
>NC_090726.1:55692847-55707847 GCF_036898095.1 Palaemon carinicauda | reverse complement strand
AACCAGGATTTGAAGAAGTTTTTCCAGGTCGATGAATATATTACATCCTCGAGATATACACTTACTCCTTCAATTGATGCTAGAAGGATATCCATAAACTGGTTTAAAGGTAACGGATGCATTCATTAGACAAAATGGCATGACTGTGTATTGATAACATCCAAACAAGGTTATAAAAGCTGATAATAATTCGCATTGTTGTTCAAATTAATTTATAATAGGCTTTTAACAAGTCGATCTTAGAGACGAACCTCGCTCGTCAAATATTGTCAAGTAGTTGGTCTATGAGTAGCAATGGGTAGTTGTTGGGCACACTGATCGATTTAAACTTTTGATATTCCGTACACATCCTGAAGGATAAGTTGGTTTTTTGGACTAGCATGCACACAGTACTGTAAGGACTAGAGCAGTGGTTCCTAGATTTTTTTACCTTGCCCCCCCCCCCCCCTTCTGTATTAAGCATAGGTCCCACGCCCCCCCCCCCATCCCCACCCTTGAATTTTTTGCCAAAGTAGAAAGTACCTTATGTATGTATGTATTGTTTTTATAAACAATATGTTGCGTTTTGTATGCTAATATACTTAATTGGTTATGTGAGTATATAGATGAATGATAGATTTTTATTTCATTGCTGTTGATTTTTTATAGGAATGCATTGTACTATATTTCAATAAAATAAACATCGTTCATAAAAATGGGTAAAATAAATATATTATGATCTCATAAAATTTTATCGTAATCTTTTTTCAAACTGTTTTAGCATTATACAGATTACATTTAGTACATTGATAGTAAATACTGGAAAAAATACTACTTAATGCAAAATTAACATAATTTTTACTCTGAATACAATCATTCAGGGATCATGACCACATCAAAAAATATTACACATCCTCCTTAGTAATTGATATATCCATATTTATGTAGTATTGTAAAACAAAACACATCATAATTGCTACATTTTTATTTTCATTGTTACTATCTTAACTATTTGCGCCCCCTTGAAAGGTCCTGGCACCCCCCAGTTTAAGAATCACTGGACTAGAGCTTTGTTCGGCTAATCTGTTTTATAACAAATAGTCCACTTCTTTTCTCATAATTTCTCAGTGATACATCGATAGTCGACTAGCTCGTTGTTTGAAAGTTCCTTTTATGGTCTTGAGGTGTCTCAAGCCTCATCAAGTGGATTAGTTTCCGGACATCTGAGACAATTTCAGGGAAACTTTTAATCAATTGGCTTAATTCCTCTTACTACTCCTTGTTCAAATTAGTTAAAATTTCTTCTATGTTCCTAATGATGGACGAATTATTAATTTTGCTTATAGCCCCAACCTCATATACGTCGTCGTCTTCTGTGGATGAATGGTGTGCGCCACACACACACACACACGTACCTGTAAAGCTTCGGTCTCGTTTTTGTTTGGCTTGAATAACTTAATGTGTACATTCTTCAACTTTTCCTACTTCCTAGGGTTTCGCCAATGTAGGCCCGGTCAGTGATTTTCTCCAGAATTCCGGAATGGTTTTTGGAACTTGTTTGTGAGTGGGAATCTCCTTAGCAGCAAGAAAACCAACAACTGTTGTCCTACTACAAACTGTCTGTCCTTACTTTTCATATCAAACCTTTTCTTTTTTTCATTTTTCCTTGACTCATTTTCAGATTTTCAGGGAAAACTTTCCTATCTCAACGATCCTTTTCCCTAAATTCTTAATATATTCTCTATGCGTATCCCCTCCATCTGTCCATTTTTCTGACAACATTTTAATCGATCCTCTTACTTCTCGTCCAAACCCCATTTCATTCGGGCTACATCCCATGCTTTCTTGATAAGCCTTATGTATCTCAAATAACATCAACGGTAGTCTGATGTCTCATTTATTTATTTGTTGCAGTAATTTGTTAAAATAATGCACCTTGAGTCTCCAAGTGATAGGCAGTAGACAGTTGTTGTGTCACATTCAATAGTTTTGTCACGTCCTGAACAATTTTGACGGGAAATTCCATACTCAGTCACTCTGAATGATTCCCGAAATGTAAATCTTAGTAAAAAACTGTAATAACTTCTCGGCAATTACTTTGGCACTGATGTTCCTAATGGTAATGGTTTCTGGGTGTCCCATCACTGGATACATCTAGGTTAACATATATTCGGGCCCTTTTTTCGTCATAGGTAACAGTCCCACAATGTCGATCATCATCTTGTTGATGGGTTTTCCTCGCACTTCAATCAGGTGTAAGGGAGCTTTTTTGATGTACTCGTTAGGTTTTCAAGCCATCTGACAAACGTGAGTAGCACAGCGAAACTGACTCACATACTTAAGCATACCAGGCCAGAAAAAGTGTCCTATAATCTTTTCCATTGTCTTCCTTATTCCCATGTGTCCCGTCTCATGCGCTATACCTATCACCCGTCTTCTCAATGGTACGGGAATCAATATCTGACAGTATATCCCCCATTCCACATTCCCAGGGATATCGTCGGGTCTATGCTTTCTCATATGCAATCAATCCTTAAGGTAATAACAGGTGGGAGACTGCTGCACCTCCGTCTCATTCACCACACGGTACACTAACTCTGTTGATGTTGCATCCTTCCATTGTAATCTTATTAGCCTTTCACGACTCACTTGTCCGACATTTAATGCTGAGTTCTCTATTTCTTCCAAATCCATTGCTTCCTTGTCTTCCTGTTCATTTGTCTGTCGTTCCTCTTCTCTTGGGCTCTCTCGGTAGCTCTCCTCTTGCCTACCAACATGGGAAACCTCTTCTTCTGTAAATAAATCCTCTGAGTTCATCGTTCCTTCTGTTTCCCTGTCTTCTCCTGCAGCCACTTTCTTCGTCATACTCCTAGTTATCACAAAACTATGAAGCAGATACGGGTAGTCCTTCTTGAGTTCAGTCATCCATGTTGTTCGGGGTTGTCCATTTCATTGAGTAAACTTTATATGTTTTTTTTTCTTATTAACCTTTCCCTTTTGATTCTTTGTCTTCTTGTATTGTGGAGTTGAATTATCCTCAGCCAATTGGGCGACTGCTTTTGATTGGTTTGATTGCCACTTCTTACTGATATGGCCCTAATTGCCACGAGATACGTATTGCATCCCTTTCCAATAAGGACCCTCTGCAACAACACAGGCTACTTATCTTCTGGCCATTTCATCGATAAAGTGACCATTTCAAAATGATCAAAGAGTTCACTGGTATCCTCCTTGAATTTCGGAATCAACCTCTACACATTCATCCCATCAAACACAGAATCATGCAAGGGAGGGGGGGGGGGGGGTTACACTTGTCTGAGTTGACGACCTTGCACAAGCATTCAACAGTTCCAATTCCCTACCAAGACCTGCTTCTTCTCCCTCTCTTTCTTCCCATCTTTCTTCTTTTTTCCCTTACATGTCTTGCAAATTCTCTTGCCTCTTCTCTCTCTTTTTCTTCTTGTCTCTCTCTCTCTCTCTCTCTCTCTCTCTCTCTCTCTCTCTCTCTCTCTCTCTCTCTCTCTCTCTCTCTCTCTCTCTCTCTCTCTCTTTTGCCATCATCTTTAACTTAATAAAATTCTCTTCCGCTGAAATTCGGCAATTCTCAGCCTCTACATTCCTTTTTGCTTTCATTCCTTCAATTCTAAGGTCAAATAATACTTGCTTCTCTACAAATTCTGCTTCAGTCTTCTCCAAAATGTCGTGAGCTGCTACAATATCTTCTTCTGGCAACTTTCCTAAGTTTATCAACGCTTCTAACGCTAGACACTCTATTTGGGGTTTAATTATTTCTCTCGTTGCATGGCCAGCATATGCCATTAAAATAAAGAGCCACTGAGCTTTTGTTACATCAGCTTCCAACAATTCCTGAACAATTGGGTTTCCCAAAACCTCCAGTACATTCATCTGTTCCCTCTTTTACTTTACAATACATTATACCTCTCTGAAAATATGCCCTAACAGAATCCTTCAATGAAAGCATGGCCCTCTTATCTTTATTAGTCAAAACAGAAATACTGGATTCCTGTGTGTGGGCACCAGCTATATATATATATATATATATATATATATATATATATATATATATATATATATATATATATATATATATATATATATATATATATATATATATATATATATATATATATATATATATATATATATATATATATATATATATATTATGGATAGCGAATTACGTAAATTCCCGAGCTCCAAAACTCACCTATTTTATTTTACCTTAGTCTGGTATGTTCTAGAAATACAATGAGCTCGAGAATATTACACCAGTCCCAGAGGGTAATATTTATAGACTCGGAATATCCAAAGGTTTCTATGTTACACTCAGAACAAAACTGAATTATTACTTTATGTGAACTATTCTAAAACCAATTCCTTACTTCGGTTCATAGTTAGGGACTCAAGAGAAATAATACACACTTTTACAAAAATAAATACTTTCTATAAAAAGTAACAACAATTCAAAAGAATTAACACAAAAAAGAAATAAATTAGAATATCAAATTTCAACTAAACCTGTGACTAAGTAAAAAAATATGATACTCTATAAAATACATATAATCAATTGTTTCACTGGAAATTAATTTATGAAAATATTGAATTTTGACAATTAATGAATAAATGACACCATAACACTTATAGTAATAAATCAGAATTGCACTTACACATACTTATGTAATACTCTTACATCCTTTGGTTCACACAAGATTACCAAATGGTTAAGCAAAAATTAATACACTTTACTCCTTAGCCAAAGTCTAACAGGATTAGTTACAAAACTGTATACTAAAAAGTGCTTACATCAACACACTTCACATTAAATTAATCATCCAATAGTATCACCAATGTTTGAACACTGTTCATATTTGAGGGGAATTATGCAGTGGCTGAGAGATGCTAGCAGTTGTTGGCTCATTCAAATTGATAGGCTGGATCTCTTCTGTCATGCTTAGTTAGGCCCATTATATATGCATCCTAATTCATTCCAGAACCTTCAAATTTTTCATGCAAGCTTGTGGGTAGGGCTTTACAGCAACAGAGTTGCCAACTTGGCAGTATGGAAGAAGGGTACTACCGACACATAGCGAAGGCAACCTAGCTAATTCCACCCACTACCTCTCGTAACATTAGAAAAAAGTCAAAACTTTTGTTAAGAATCTCTATGCATTTCCTAACCACGTGAAACAAAAGGACGAGTTATATAAGACTTTGTAACAAAAGTACATGATATAAAAAAAGTTAATTCTTACAAATAGCATAGGTTTACATGCAGGAAACTGAATGAAAATGCAATTAAAGGTAAGACAAAAGTCTTATGTAATTCACATGCATTAATTAATCCTATATATATATATATATATATATATATATATATATATATATATATATATATATATATATATATATATATATATATATATATATATATATATATATATATACTGTACATGTATGAATATATATATACATATATATATATATATATATATATATATATATATATATATATATATATATATATATATATATATATATATATGTATGTATATACAGTATATGTATACACACACACACACATATATATTTATATATATATATATATATATATATATATATATATATATATATATATATATATATATATATATATATATATATATATATATATATATATATATATATATATATATATATATTGTGACGGGCCGAGAGAGGAGTTGTGAAATCAAAGGCAGATTGGAAACGACTGAGTTATATTGTTGTGGAACACTCTCCTTATATACAAAACCTCAAGGCAACAGGACATGACAAGTTCACAAGACAGACAAAATCACAGAGGAAAAACCAGACTTGAATTTTCATGTTCGTTTTAGTGCGAGGGAAGAGCGAAGATACAAGCATAATATATACAAAAGGAATTATGTACAATTGTGTGAAACACGGTTGGTACATGGCTCCCCCCCTAAAAATGACATACTGTACATGTTAAATAGGGCGCCCTGATCTAGAGAGGCGAACTGTAGGCGGGTCATCTGGCAGAAGATAAGCAGGTTTTAGATGATCAATGGAGACCCAGTCTTCTTTGCCCCGAATGTTTAGAAGGAATGCTTTCGGACTGCGTCGGATCACAAGGTAAGGTCCCGTGTAAGGGGGCGTTAACGGTGGCTTGCTGGTGTCGTTGCGCAGGAAGACGTGCGTTGCAGAGTGCAAGTCCGTTGGTATGTGATGCTTCGCTGGGGGCTTGTAAGTCTGGCGGCACGGAGTAAATTTTCCCACGACGTGACGTAAGCGCTGGAGATCGTCAGAGGAGGTTGTAGAAGGAAAAAACTCGGCAGGGACGACCAACGGGTCGCCATACACCATTTCGGCTGCCGAGACGTCGAGGGCGTCTTTAGGAGTGGTCCTTAGTCCAAGGAGGACCCAGGGAAGCTGAGTAAACCAGTTGCAATCCTTGCAGCGGGACATCAAAGCTGCTTTGAGGATGCGATGAAAACGTTCAACCATTCCATTGGCAGCGGGGTTGTAGGCCGTTGTGTGATGTAGGGTGATGCCCAGGAGATTCGCTAATGACGTCCATAATTGAGAGGTGAAAGTGGTTCCCCTGTCAGAAGTAATATGCTCAGGGATACCGAATCTTGAAATCCATCCACAGAGTAAGGCAGATGTACATGAGGCGGACGTTGCAGTTTCCATGGGAATGGCTTCAGGCCAACGAGTGGAGCGGTCGATGACGGTAAACAGGTAACGATGTCCTTGTGATGTGGGTAGGGGCCTACAACGTCGACGTGAATGTGTGCGAAACGACGCTGAGGTTGAGGAAAGGTGCCCACTCCTGAATCCGTGTGTCGATGTACTTTGGAAGTTTGGCAAGAAGTACAGGCACGGACCCAATCCTTAGCATCCTTAGAAATGCCGTGCCAAATGAACTTTGCCTTTAGCAGCTGTGCAGTAGAACGGCACGAGGGATGTGAAAGGCCGTGGATGAAATCAAATACCTGTCGGCGCATGGGAGCAGGAATCCAAGGTCGCGGTCTACCAGTACTGACGTCACAGAGGAGGGTGGTGTTGGAGTTTTCGAGGGGAAAATCCTCCCAACGGAGGGACGTGCAGGATGTCCTACAAGCTTGATACTCTGGATCCTGTCGTTGGGCTTCAGCCAGGGCGTTGTAATCCAATCCCAGTTGAACGGCAGCCAACGTGTTTCTTGACAGGGCATCGGCAACGTAATTCATTTTCCCAGGGACGTATTGGAGGGTGCAATTATATTCAGCCACGGCGGAGAGATGTCGGCGTTGACGGGCGGATCAGGCGTCAGACTGTCGATTAAAGGCGTGCACCAGAGGCATGTGGTCTGTGCGAATGACGAAGGGCGTACCTTCTAAGAAATGGCGAAAGTGACGGACAGCCAGGTGCACCGCCAGCAATTCTCGATCAAAGGTAGAATAACCCGATTCTGCCTTGGACAGTTTTCTGCTGAAGAAGGCCAATGGGCGGGGCGAGCCTTTGACCACCTGCTCGAGTACTGCACCAATAGCGACATCGCTGGCATCGGTGGAGAGAAGGAGAGGGGCGTGTGGGATAGGAAAAGTGAGAGCCGCAGCAGTTGATAGGGCCTTCTTTGCATTGCAGAAGGCCGCTTCTTGAAGGGGACCCCACTTCAAGTCCTTTGGCTTGCCCTTGAGGGAGGCGTAGAGGGGAGCAAGAGTGGCGGCAATGGCTGGCAGAAAGCGATGATAATAGTTGATCATGCCCAAGATTTCCTGCAGAGCTTTGACTGTCGAGGGCGTGGGGAAATTCTGAACGGCTGCTACCTTCTCAGGGAGGGGATGGACTCCTTCAGGACTGATACGGTGCCCTAAGAACGACACTTCGTTGGCGCCAAAGGTACACTTGTCGTACCGGACTACAAGGCCGTTTTGTTGCAGGCGGTCGAGCACGATGCGCAGGTGACGGAGGTGTTCCTCTTTTGAGGAGGAGAACACAAGTATGTCGTCCACATAACATACACAGAAAGGGAGGTCCCCTAAGATGCCATCCATGAGACGTTGAAACGTTGCCCCAGCATTACGAAGGCCAAAACAGGAGTAATTGAAGGTGTATGTGCCAAACGGAGTGGTGATGGCGGTCTTGGGGATGTCTTCTGGGTTCATAGGCACCTGATAATACCCCTTCAGGAGGTCGAGCGTAGAGAAAACCTTTGCTTTGTGCAGGTAGGAGGTTACATCGGCAATGTTTGGGAGGGGGTAGTGATCTGGTTCTGTTTGCATGTTCAGGCGCCTGTAATCCCCGCACGGACGGAGGGAGCCGTCTTTCTTCAGAACGATGTGTAAGGGTGACGACCATGGGCTGGAGGCCTTTTGGCAAAGGCCCATTTTCTCCATTTCGGCGAACGTCTGTTTGGCGGCTGCCAATCGTTCCGGTGCCAGACGTCTGAATTTTGCGAAGACTGGGGGTCCCGTCGTCTTGATATGGTGATAAATACCGTTTTTAGCAGGAACCGTGGGCGTTTGGCGAAGTTCTGGACGGAAAACTTCCGGGTACGACGTGAGGAGGTGGGCGTAGGCATCCGTGGGTGCGCTGATGTGGAGAGCGAGGTTAGAGGGGGCGGGTTGAAGAGGTGTCGACAAGTACGAGTCCGCGTTGACCAATCGTCGGTGGGCGACATCGACCAGAAGGTGGAAATGAGAGAGGAAATCCGCACCGAGGATTGGTATTGTGACGTCAGCAACGAGAAACTTCCAATTGAATTTACCGTTTCCGAACGATAATGTGAGGTTCTCGTAACCGTAGGTGGGTATCGCAGATCCGTTGGCAGCTACCAAGTGGACGTCTGCAGATATAGACAGACTACATTGTGCCTTGAAGAGTTTCCTTGGCAAAAGAGAACGACAAGCACCCGTGTCTACCAAAAATCGCACGCCCGTTCCTGCATCCTGTAAAAAGAAAAGATTAGAAACATGGGAGGCCACCGCCACAAGCGATGGCCTACTTACACGTTTTTTGGCCACTGACAATCTTTGGCACATTTCTTCGCGGTTGCCCCGAATCTGAAGTGGTAGTAGCAAAACTGCGGTGGATAGGAGGTAGTAAGTGGCTGTAGAAGTCGTTCGTTGGGGCGCGAGCGATTGGTGGGTGGTGGGCGGCTTTGTTGCCGCTTCGGCACGTCACGGGGTAGGCGTGTATGTCCTACGGCATTCATGTCAGCTTCGGTGTATGTTGAATAGGCATCCTCGTCGTCAGGGGTGGAGGCGTTGATGGAGGTCTTGAAGTGGCTGTCCATAAGGGCGTCGGCTTTGGTCATCAAGTCCTTTATGGGTAAACTATCGACATCGGGTATGGCAGCGTGCACAGGTTCAGGTAAACGGCGTATCCAAAGGGCATGGAGTAGGTTCACCTCACGAGGAGAGCCGTCTGCGGCAGGTTGAAGGCGAGCGATACTGGTCATTTCCCTGAGGGCAAGCGAAGCCCTTTGGTCCCCCAACGGTTGTTGCGAGAGCTGAAAAAGCTTTGCTATACGGGCGGCTGGCGACGGCGATTACTGTTGCAGAAGGTATGATTTGAGGTCGTCATACGCTATTGGGGTGTCTCCTTGTTCACAAAGCCAGTCAGATATTTCTGGGAAGGTGTCCTCGGGTATCGCCGCAAGAACATAAACCGCTTTGGTGGTTGAGCGAGTCACGCCCCTGATACGAAACTGGACTTCTGCACGCTGAAACCAAGCAAACGCCTCTCCGCTGGCAAACGATGAAAGTTTGAAAGGAGAGGCCGTAGCGCCAACTGCCGTAGAGTCCGTCATAGTACCAACGATGGAGGGGTGAGGGGGTGGGGGTGGAAGGCGGTGGAAGCGAGTCGACTTCCGGGGTCACCAATATGACGGGCCGAGAGAAGAGTTGTGAAATCAAAGGCAGATTGGAAACGACTGAGTTATATTGTTGTGGAACACTCTCCTTGAATTTTCATGTTCGTTTTAGTGCGAGGGAAGAGCGAAGATACAACCATAATATATACAAAAGGAATTATGTACAATTGTGTGAAACACGGTTGGTACATATATATATATATATATATATATATATATATATATATATATATATATATATATATATATATATATATATATATATATATATATATATATATATATATTTGAAATAGACCACAATGGATAAAATTAATAATGAATGCATCTCAACTTGTTTCATCTCTGTGTAGTGGAGTATAGAAATGAGAAAAGAAAAACCTTGAACACCCAAAAATTTATAGAAATGTTGAGGCTTTTAAACTGATTCTGGTAATATTTGATCTGGAAAAAAAAAAAAAACCTATTAAAAGTCTGATAACTTCTGAAGCTTTGGAAACATAAATCCAAGATTACCGACAATACATCTACATGCAAATATGATTATTATTATTTACTTTAGAATGGTTATTATGTCCATACATAGGTTTTGAGGGTCAAAAAATGCAATCGAAGTATTGGAATCATTGAATTTAATGACATAGGTTCAAAATTACGGTTAATATATTCTACATTCTTTTTTTCAAGTACCAGCATGTGTGCCACACACTTCTAACTTCAAATATGCTTAAAATGATTGTCAATGGTGTCTACTCTTAAACATAACCAATCTTCAAGAGAGAAATAGAGAGCTTGATGATGCACTACAAATTCGTGGTAAGAGTTCCATTGGAATGCATGAAACAAGCTAAAAGAGGTGACAGCATTAGTGTGACAGCTGCTTATGTAGCGCATTCAAATTTTTATAAACAGTACATGAACCCACATGACATTACAAATTCATCAAACAAGAAGGTAAGAGTGCCATTGGAATGCATGAAACAAGCTAAAAGAGGTGACAGCATTAGTGTGACAGCTGCTTATGTAGCGCATTAAAATTTTTTATAAACACTATATAAACCCACATGACATTACAAATTCATCAAACAAGAACAAAAGTAAACCATTGCTCAAAGGAAGTGCGCAGATATGCACTGGATCATTTTATATAAAATCTAGTTTTCTTATATCTGGAATTAAAGTTATATTTATCACCTGGGATTTTAGTTTTACGAAGACAGATAATTTTGATACGGTGAAAGGTTGAATTGAGTAGAGTTGTGGTGGCCGGGTGGTAGCGTCCTTGCCTGGTGATTGCCAGGCTGGGGTTAGAGGCCAGCTCAAACTCGTTAGTTCCTTTGGTCGGTCAAACCTCACCATCCATGTGAGCTAAGGATGGGGATTCTGGGGGATCCTATAGGTGTATCTGCTGAGTCATCAGCAGTCATTCCCTGGCCCTCCTTGGACCTAGCTTGGGTGGAGAGGGGGCTTGGGTGCAGGTCATATGTATATAAGGTTAGTCTCCAGGGCATTGTCCTGTTTTTTAGGGTAATGTCACTGTCCCTTGCCTTTGCCATTCATGAGTGACCTTTAAACCTTTAGACCTTGATAGGTGAGACTTACATGCAGCCGAACATGTAAATCACCACTGCTGTGATGGGAACTTTTGATCCTGCCATGATATTCCCCATAAGTTTAAGGGGGGGCCAAGTACAAAGCAAAAAATAATTAGGACTATCCAAAAAATGAAGACCAAGGTCAGGCCTTTACGAAAATGTGCTCTTTCTTGAAGCTAATGAGGAGGAACAATTGACAGTGTCTTCACTAAAGGATAAAGTAAAAGAATATCTTAGCTGTGAAAAGACTTTTCCCTATGGCAATCAGTACTTTAAACAAAAATTAAGAGAATTTTATGGGGACTTAATATATATAATAAAAGGAGAGGGCCAATATTATATGGTTACAATGAGGTAAACAAGTTCTTGCATCTGACAATCCTATTTCATGTGGGATGGGGACACTTCTCAATGGAGAAGAATGATGTAAACTAATGCTAGACTTATCAGAAGGGATATAAAAACTAATGTTCTCTCTATAACACACCAATATCCAGGTACAGATAGGCAAAAACTTGATATTGGTTTGAAGGTTGCAAGCATTGGACAGGGAATCATTCAGTTAGTACGTCCTTAAACTGTTTTATCCCAAATACGTACATGTGTTGCCCTACAAAGACATCATTTGCATTGTTCAAGGTTCCCTGTAGATAATTTGCTTAAGATGGGATTTTGCTCATCATATAGAGAAGTTCTAATAGAAAAGAAAAAGACGCTGACACTGCTTCTGTAGATATTGTGGGGGATATTATTGATTCACATGTTATTGTTGTATTTGCTGTTGACAACATTGAGCACAATATTCTATATATCGATGGTCGACGCTCCTTCCATTGAATGGGTATGACTGCTGTCTTGAATCCAGGTAAAAAAAGAAAGTATACAGGTCTTTCCAAGACATAGTGTTTCTGAACTTAAATATGTTTATAGTACAAGGATTGACATAGTCTATCATTGGATATTTTATTGGAACTATTATTAAGCTTTAAAAAGAACATATGAAACTGGTCTAGTATGATGCATATAATTCATCAGGGAGTACAAACACCCTAGTCAGTCCTCAGTTATGTATCAGCCATGATTGACCTGTACTTGGGTAACAGGAGCAGCCTTTTGTCCACACTGGAATTTATTCGTAAGCAAACAGTGAACATGGTATCACATCAATAACATTTGACCAGATCCCTGTACTGGAAACTAAGTGAGATCATTGCTGATGCACCTTAGAATAGCCATTTGAAGGGAATAGTTCTCTTGTTGGGTTGATTTCACCTTCTAATAAACTTGTTGGGTACAACTGGTTCCATCATGAATGGTACAGGCCTAAAAGAAATTATACAGGTGGTATATTGTGAAAGTTTGGTAGATCATAATTATGATGACAGGAAATCTGCGCAAAGAGATATCCGTGGTCATCTACTTCTAGATAACTTAATGAAGCACAAACGTTTTTCAGACTTAGGAAAGGGTTATGACATCATATTCAGCGGTGAAAATATATCTGAAATTACGAAAATGGAAATCAGATCTTAGTTATAGGTCAAACACAAATCATCTGTGGCTTAATTATCAGAAGAGGTTGGGAGTTGCAAGAAGATCGATCATGGCAGATCGTACTGAATCTTGTCTATTACATTCAAGTCTCTCAATATTTTTATGTCAAAGAGATGGAGCAACTGGAGCTAAATCATCCAGACATATTTCAATAATTTTCCAATGGTCTTCATTTGATCCATTGTAGTGAATGGTAATGGGCAGGCCTTTGTTATGTTCTTGCTATTGAACCAACTTTAATGAGATCACTAAAATCTCAGGTAGAATGACTCGAGGAAGTGGTATCACAGAAGAGCAGAGGTCATTGTAGACAATGTCAGCTTCCATCACTGCTGTGTATAACAATGCAAATCAGGATTTAAACATCCTTAATACACTTCCAGTGATCAAAATAAAAATTTTACCAAAGCAAGAATGAGGAGGGACTCTTCAAACCTACAAAATCTCAAGACAAATTACTATCTTGTTCATTCTTTTCAGTAGACTCCTCACTTTGGGATATAGTGAGTGGTGTAGTGGTAAATCCAAAGGTAAATTTTTTAATTGAACTCTATTCAACGAAAATTATTGAGAATATGATTGGGCAGTCTGCTTTGTGATATTCTTTTAATAGAAAAGATAAAGCCATAAAGCTAGGTGATGTTTCTGCAATCAAGGTTGAAGCCGATCAAAGTATTAATCTTGCCCTATTATTTCCGTTATTATTGGTAGTGGCAGAAGTGGTGAGCTGTCACTAGGAGATGTTATAGAATATGTGAGTAACCCAATCCCTTGAATTTTTTTTAATTTCAAATGTACTTCGTAAGCCAATAAACGCCCCCCCCCACAAAAAAAAAAGTTCAATCTATCTCAGATAATTTGAAAGAACATGGTGTATATCAATCCTAATCCACTCTCCACACAGAGCACTATGTCCTTGACTGAGGGTCCTTCTCATATCAAGTACCATGGAAGAAAGGAGACTGTTACGGCGATATAGCTAAGTAATATGCAGATATCATCATTAAAAAATATGGGATGACAACAGTAGTTTTTTATGAGTATAATGGAGGTCCATTAAAAAAGGACAATAATCACCATAGGTGTTTAGGACAGAAAATTTACCCTGTTGTTAGTGTCTTGGTCAGAAAGGAATAGTTTTTATCGGAGGATATTTACAAGTAACAAGCCAGCCTTCATTGATCATATCAGTATAAACTTAGGAAAAAAGCATGTGTAGTCACCAAATTGCATGGTGATGGTGACATAGATATTACTAAGGCTCCAGCTGAAGCATCACAATTCCATGAAACAACGTTGATTGAAGAAGGCACAGACATCTTATTTCAAGTCCTGTCAATAGAGATATGTGATGGAACTTTATTCAGTTCAGATAAATCAACTGCCAAAACAGTGTACCACATCAAAAGTCTTCAGTCAGTCCTAGGAAATAAAATGTGCTCTCAGCAGTTTTTCATCCACGCTTCATATGGTATTACATCATGCATCTTTGGTGTAGGAAGAAGGGCTGCATTTCAAAAGTAGGTCAGAGAAAATTCTTTGTCGCATTCTTGCGCTGATAAATTCCTCTCTCCACACAGAGAACAAGGAGTAATTAAACACACCAAAGCCCAGTTAATGGCTGTACCATTTGTTTGGAAGGTTTCAGAGTTACTGACATATTTACACCATAGTACCCTGTCCAAGATAATTTTGTCCATAAAATCTTTTGTACTACCGGAACATCTACCCCCAACAAAGTCTTACATCAGAATTCATTCTCGTAGAGTTTAATAACAGATAATGGTGGGGATTGGGAAAGAGAGTGTTATGGATGTGTTGAACTGGTGTTGGAAGATATGGGAGACTATGTTAACATCAGTAGTGTCAGATATGAATGCAAATCCCGACAATCCATTAAACATGATACACTGTAACTGCATATCTTCCTGCCCATCATTGTAGTATAGTTCTAGAGTTTATGGATTACCATGTATACCTGCCTGTGTA
>NC_090726.1:55677847-55680347 GCF_036898095.1 Palaemon carinicauda | reverse complement strand
ATATATATATATATATATATATATATATATATATATATATATTTAAGTTTACACAGATCCTTCATCATTAGCAATACAAGGGTAATACGATTTTGCAGTTCACGAAAAACATTTGCCAACTGAATTACAGTAATGACTGAAATCATATCAATTATTTTAGCTTTCTTATACACAACTGTTTTTACATTTCCCAAATAAAATACTCTATTGTCATCGAATGTGGCAAACATAGATGCAATAGAAGTGGTTCACTCCTGGGATCCATCTGTTAGGAAATACCTGGTTTATAAAATGTCTAATATGTAGACAAAAGTGACAAGGAGCTTCATCTTGTTAAAACGGTGCATCATCTTTCAAGTGTAATTTTCCAAGCTGCGTGATAGAGTAATTCTTCAGCATATCTAAGTATCTCTCACTGTTAATAAAAAAAGGCTCCATTATCTTATTTTCTCCGAAAAGTACACTAAACATTAACTTTATGAGATTCTCTTCCCTCTTCAATAGTTCCGTACTGTTTTTTTTTTTTTTTTTTTTTTTTTTTTTTTATTCTCTTTTGCACTCAAATTCAGCAATTATACCTATTGAGTTTGCTAATAATGTGGAATGTTGCTTCATCACAGAAACGTAAGCTATTCACAAATCCATGATCATTGCAGAGCTCTTCGTTGAACTAATGACAGAAAGTTAACCGTGCATAATAATCCTCTTTCAACAACAGTTGCTATAATTGAATTTTGTAAGTTTTCATGTGAAGTTTTGCCAACATAATCTTATGCATACTAGACTTTGCGAGCGTGAGCTCTAATGATTCACGTCTTAAGAACTTTCTTGGACTTGTAAAGGATTTTTCTATAGAGGCAACAATTTGGTTGCTGATACATGGCCTTCCAAACCTTTGCATAACATGGACAGAGCCTGCCTCTTTAATTTTGTTCATCAATTTAGCAATAATGTTCCTATGAGGGGTTCTTTATTTTACTAAATTCAAAACTTTCCTTGTACATCAATAGTAGATTTCAGTTCAGCCAATCAAAGGACATAGTTTTCTTTTTCCTTTGTTGAATCCCTGGATCAATTGGATTCTGAAAAAAGGTAAAAAAAAAAATACTTATCGAATTAAAAAAATGGCAAATTTTGTTGGGAAGAATTATTAGATAACTATACTTAAAACTAAGTACATGACACCTTATGAAATTTTTACAAATTATTTTTATCACAAATACAAATAAAGTGTTTCCCAACTGTTATCTAAGTAGATGAGGTACTTGGTGGATTATAGAGAACTTTGGATGTGGAGGAAATGTCACCCTTAATCACTGACAGCTTACCCTGTTAGGTGGTATATCTTAGCATCCTATAGTAACCAACGGTTATATAAGCGGAGGAGCAATTTGGTGTAGTATCGAGAACTCTGGGTGTTAGTGAAATGACCCACTAAATCTCGATGATGTTGCCGACAGCAGGATGACGGATTGCAGTTAAGATGATAGAAGAGATGCCTTTTCTGCTTATACTCTTGATGCCTAGCAGATGATCTTACTTGAATTAGTATGGACTGGAAGAACAGACGGAGATAGAATGGAAGGGATGAAAATAATGACACCAAGAGAAGAAAAGGCATCAATGAGATGGAAAGCTGTAAGTATCAGACTGTTACTTGCAAGTTTATATGAAAGCAGTGTAATATGATTATTTTAGTTTACTATGCACCAACAAATGGTTCCCCTGAGGAAAGGAAAGATGAATATTTCGAAGAAATGCCGAGTGAAATAGATGAGATGAAAGAGAGATATGAAAATATTTATAGGTGACTTCAATGCTAAAGTTGGAAGGAGTAATCAATTTATAGAGAATGTGATGGGTGTTGAGGGTGTTGGTGAAGTTTCAAATGAAAATGGGACACAGTTTATACGTGTTTTTTTTTTTTTTTTTTTTTTTTTTTTTTTTTTTTTTTTTTTTTTTTTTTTTTTTTTATTGGGGGAACTCTTTTCTAGGACAAGAATATCCACAAATATACATGGACTTCATTATGTGGTAATTACATAAATCAAATAGAGAAGTCGTAGATGTACAAATGTTGCTAGCGATCACCAGCTCCTCCTTGCCACACTTAAATTCAAAACTTAAAGCACCCAAAAGAAATGTAGATAGAATGCCTAGGCTTGATACAAGTAATCTTCTAAATGATGAGCACAGCAAAACATTTACAATTGGATGAAGGAATCAATTTGCAGTCTTAGAGACTTTAAGAGATGAATAGCAGACAATTAATGAACAATGGTGTGATATTAGGAATATATATCAGGCAGTTGATAGTGAGGTTTTGGGGACATGCAATTACAATGATAAAAGCATGGATATCAAATGATTCTTGGGATACTATGAAAAAAGGGGAGAGTTTTCGAGAAAGTAAAGAAAATTACAAGGTAGACCATGCCATGTATACTAGTATTGATAGTGAGATCAAAAGTAAAGAAAGGAATGAGAGGAGAGAATATTT
>NC_090726.1:55665347-55672847 GCF_036898095.1 Palaemon carinicauda | reverse complement strand
AAGGAAATGTGTTATCAGCTATGTTGTTTACACTCCTTGAGGAGTTTATAATGCATAGAACAGTTGGGGATGGTAGAGATGAATTATAATAGATTGATAACAGGATATTAGCTAACGTTGAGTATGCTGATTACGCTATCCTTATTAACAGAACACCACATGACTAGCAAGCTTGGTTATCAGGATGCATGAAATATCACATGAGGTTAGGCTCAAGATAAATAGAAAAAAAGACAGAGATGATGAGAACGGAATATACAATGGATGATGAATTATCATCGGATGGAAAAAGGATTAATGACGTAGAATCATTTAAACATTTAGGAGCTATGATCTCTAAAACAGGATCTTTAGAATTCAAGATTAATGATAGACTAAAAAAAAATCAAATCAGACAATTGCTAGGTTAAATAAAATTTGGAAAACAAATCACCGGAAATTACGCATAAAAAGTCAGGTATATGTCAGTTTAGTGAGATCTTTCTTACTGTATGGACAAGAATCGTTGTTTATCGTTGAAAAAATATCAAACAGATTTTTTAGGTTTATAAGTGAAGCCCCCAAAAGAATAGCAGGTTAGGATATGAAATGAAACTAAAAAAGAGATTATTCGAGTGCCATCTATAGATGAGATCTTGGTGAAGGGTAGATGGAGATTGATTGGGTTTGCTCTTCACACTCCCCAAGATAAATTACCTCACCAAACTTTCAAGAGTGCTCCACAAGGCACAAGAAGAGTTGGAAGACCCACGCTTACATGGCTAAGAACTATGAATCGTGAAATAAGGGATAAGGAATAGGGAAGTATTGATTTAAGAGCTTAGGATACAAAAGACACACAAAATCTAAAGGAAGCCCTTGGCGTCAATGGGCATAGAATAAGGTGACGATGATGATGATGATATATAATTATATAATCCAGAATACATCCATATATACTATGTAATTTATATTTTTCACTGGTTGTAGGTCATAAGAGTATGATGGGTTAAGAAACGGAATCATAAATTGCTATCAATAGCACTAATAACATTTTAGATAAAATTATGAACTGAGTTACCTTTTAGGAGTGCTATTTTTTGATAGAAATTTGTATGCATGTGCAATTATATAAATATTCTGTATATGAGGCAAAGAATATTTTTATATCATTGTTATCGAAAAACCAATAATCTAATAGCAGGTCATAGTTACTAATGAACAAATCTAAATTTCTCGATGGATGTTATATATAATATGAATACTTTTCGGACAAATTGGTCTTGCCACTATGAGCATTCCCATAATTCACTATGACAATCTTGGACTCCTAAACTCTACAATGTGTTGGCCACGTCAAACGATGTTTTTAGGTATAGAAACACAACCCTCTGCGGTGGCACAACGTTGTCTTTTGAACGTAATATCAGCTATGCAAACTTATTCCGTGGCAATTAAGTAATTTTTCTGACCCTTTGGTTGATAGTAAGGGTTTTCATGTCTTTATTTACTTATGACTGGCTTGGCTTGCTCTTTTTATTTCTTCTTATTCTCACCTTATCTTCTCTGGTTATTTTCTATTTATCTATCTATCTATCTATCTATATATATATATATATATATATATATATATATATATATATATATATATATATATATATATATATATATATATATATATATATATATATATATATATATATATATATATATATATATATATATATATATATATATATATATATATATATATATATATATATATATATATATATATATATATATATATATATATATATATATACATATATATATATATATATATATATATATATATATATATATATATATATATATATATATATATATATATATATATATATATATGGATATTTTTTTTATTTATTTGGAAAGTCGTTATTAAAGTACACAGAATCAATCGTGATGTTGGAATTTTGGGAGTTGGCTTTTATGCTTGTATATTACATTCATTCAAGAACTTTCCAGGGGAGGCCAATAATTTTCGGCTGACATATTTTAAAATATTCTAATTGATGGAGATGGCCTCTATAAAAAAATTACACATATGCAAAACAGAATAAAGTAAAAAAAAAATTATTGTTAATTTTACTATTGATTTACTACAAGAAAAACTAAATGCTTAATTGGTAAAGCAGGGTGCTACAATCCCAACAGCTCAAAAAGGGGGAAAATTGCCCAATAAGGAAAGGGAGTAAATAAATATATAAACTATATATAAAACGTATTAGTAAGAATAAAAAGTAAATTAAGGTCAGTGACACCGTTAGCATAGATCTCTCATTTATAAACAATAAAGAGCGAATCATGTCAGCCTGTTCAACATGAAACCATTCACTCAAGTTTGAGCTTCTTAAGGTACACCGATTCAACTACCGGATGAGAAAGATCATTCAGCACTTTGGTCATACCTGGGATAACTTTTTTATAGGACTGTGTAATGCTGAGTGTTATGAAGTAGAAGCCAGACCTATTTGAATCAACTGAATACTCCGTACTACGTACAGGGTGGTGCAGTCTAGAGAGATCAGGATGCAAAGTACGGTCAGAATTAGGAAAAATCTTTTGTAACATGCATGAAGATCTAACTGAACAACAGTGCCAGTGAATGATATCAAAATCCAAAATAAAAAATGTGATACACTGTAAGTTTTTGCCCAACTAATTAAGATGAGAATCAGTAGCGGGAAACCAGACCGGAGAACAATACTTGAAACAAAGTAGAATAAAGGAAGTAAAACATTAATTAAGGTAGATTGATCATACAAATCTTAAAATACTTTTTGCAATAAGCCTATTTCCGAGCAACTATAAAAAGAGAGAGATTCAGTGTGTTTCTCTGAAGTAAATCTGCCACCAAGAATCACAAATAGTATTTCGTATATATATGTAAAAGAAGAAATATTGCCAATGTGAAGAACTGGATGTAGAGGAGCAATTGTCCTTGACCTATTTATAATCCTACTTTCAGGTTTGCTAAGATTCATCTTCATGTTTCATATTTTGCACACTGCACTAATTTTAGCTAAATCTTTATCAAGAGAATCGACAGACCAAGTTTTACAATCAGGAGATAGAATTATTAAGGTTAAATGCAGTTCTAAATCAAGGGCAGTCCAAGAACGTTTTAACCATAATTAAGGAATTTCTATACAGCATTAGAAGTTATATGAGGCTAATCTCATGCCCCAATGGCTGTGTGACAGCCAAGCTGTATCCAGCTTGGACACTAGGGAAAAAATTAATACCGTCATCATGAAAAAATTAATTAATAAAATAAAATAAATAAATGAATAAATAAATAAATAGATAAATAAATAAATAGAACTATTAAGTGTATACCGTCGATTTAATGCCAGACTACCATTTTCGTTTCTATGTTACACCAGAAATGATTCCATTCATCGCCAAATTATTTTCCTTTTCTTTTGAATAAACTGACTGAACGGCATCTGTTAGCTGAGTATAGAAATGAGTTCTCCAAATAAGTGCCTTGAATTCTAACAAAACTCAAAGTATGATTGTACGTAGGTCAAGGGTAGCTGCTCCTCAGCAACTGGAGATTGGCATTGATAGTTTCTTTAACCTTGGGTAAGATAACAGGCCCCAAATGTGGAAAAAGGCGCAGGTGCAAAGCAATTTTTCCCAGGATTCATCCTTTTACTTTGTGGCGTCGTTCTCGAGGTGCGCCGCATAAGAATTTTTTATGATACAACAGGGGTAGGACGCACAAGTCGGAGCTTCAGATACTCGCAGAGACGTAGCTCTTCAAATTTTTTTCGGTCTCACTTTAGGTACCACACTACTAAACTGCATTGAAATGTCAATTTCGTATGCTTTTACATTTCGCGAAATATCTCAGAGTGATATTAATGAAAGTTAAAGAGATTTGCATTGAACATTGGTGAATAGTGTCGCTATGCAGTGATGTTGCCATCTTTGTGCTAGGCTTCCGGATGTTCAGGTATATAAGGGGAAAACTAAAAAAAAAAAAAAAAATCCAGCTTTTCAGGTTGGCAAAAGGCAGAAGAAATTCCCTTCTGAGAAAAGACTCGACGAGATTTTGGAATCTCTGAGTGATTTTAATAATATTGAGTGTACTGATGACACGTGTTTTTATCAGAAATATGGTGATGTGCCCCAGATGGACACCATCGACCAGGGAAGTGTAAGCAGTTTTTTCCCAATCAGCACTTTTGTATTCGACTTCATCTAGCACCTCTTCAGAAAGTGAGGCTCCATTTCACTTTTCTTCTAATTTTCAAAGCAAGAAGATGATACAATTCCCTATGAAGAAGGTTAAGATGCCTGTACTATGCAACGAGGGTGACGACAACGATGTAGATGACCCTCCCACGACCGTAACCTCCTTCAGGGGTCCGTCAGGGAAGGCCCCAGCTCCATCAGTGTGCCATCAATCAGTGCTACTAGAGTGTTTTCAAGTGACACCCCAGTGCCTTTTTCAAGTGCCAACCCAGTGCCTTTTTCAAGTGTTACCCCAATGCCTTCAACAAGTGCTACGCCAGTGCCTTCAACGAGTGCTACCCCAGTGCCTTCATCGAGTGCCCCGCCAGTGCCCATTTTCCCCCCTGTCACAGATTTAGAGTATTTTAGCCTAGGACATTGAAAGTTGTCATGAATGCTGCCATGCCATTCAATTTTATTATGCAGTTTGCCAAAGTTACTTATTTATAATGTAAATATTTTCTACAGATTATTTTCTATATATTTATACTTTTATATACTTATTTTTCTAAATTTTCCAAATTAAATATTCAAAATAATTGGTTTTAAATTTACTCCTAACATAATATTGAGGAATTAATATTGTTAAATAAGAAAACGTAATGATTTGAAATATATTCATTAATAAGTAAGTTACATGGTCCCAAAGTTGAAGTCTCATTTATGGTACCAAATTGGTAATGGCATACCCGCTTTGGAACTTAATCAACCCAGGGTTAACTCTGTATAAGCTTTTCAAAAATTTATGGGTGGTTCTCGATAACAAATTTACTTTTTGAAAAACACATGAGGTCTGTTTGTTACTAAGTTTCACCAAAAATGTGCTTATTGAGAAAGTCTTTTCAGATATTCGGTTTTATTTTTTTTTCATTCTACCTTTTTTCAATTATTTTTTTCCTCTCTGGTGTTCTGCTGCTGGTTTTTGTCATAATTTTTTGAACAGGAACTTACGGGCTATCAAATTTCTAACTCCTTTTCTAGACATTAATCTCTAACACCGTTGATCAATTAATTTGCTATGCTTGTTACACGAGATTTTTCATAATATTGCCTATCCGTTACAATTAAATCTTCCCAGCGAGCACTATACAGTTCATAATACTGGTTATGCAGTTAACTCTAATAGTAAGGCCTTCTCCATTATAAGTCTCAATACTACACAGTATTCTAAAAGTTTTATTCCAGTTATGATCAGTTGTGGAATGATCGTGTAGTTGAATCGGTAGAACTTGAAAATTTCAAAATTGCGGTAATTTTATTAATGTTGGCCATGCAGACATGGGTTTATTTTTATAGTGTATATATGAAAAATTTGTGTTAATGATGTTATTACTCTTTTTGAAATATTTTATTTCAACTGTTTATTACTTCCATGCAGTTTATTCATTTCCTTATTCCCATTCCTCACCGGGTTATTTTTCATTATTGGAGGAGCCCTTGGCCTTATAGCATCCTGCTTTTCCAGCAAAGGTTATAGCTTAGATAATAATAATAATAATAATAATAATAATAATAATAATAATAATAATAATAATAATAATAATAATAATAGTACAATCATCACTGAATCGGGATTTGCGTTCCACTGTCTATTATAACACACAAGAGGAGATATGCCTATCAACTATGATGACCATATTCCCATTCGAGAAAAAACAGGTTTAATACTTTTATATGATTTTCAGCAATAAATATTTATGTGCTATATATACTTGCATTTTTGTAGTCGGTCTCATTTTTTTTTTTTTTTTTTTGATAAACCATAGTTTCTTACACTGCTAAAGGCACGTGCAGTACTATTTATCTTATCTCACACTTGTTGGTCGTTATGTTCAGTGAAATTAGATATATTAAGAGATGTTTTAAAACTTTACCCATAACCCCTAAATTCCAGTAATAAAATCTTGGAGAAACAAAAACGACAAAATCCCATTAATGTGACTTTTAAAATCCACCACATAGATTACCGGTATATAAAAAAGAGAAACCCCTTTTATATCAATGTAATTATCGGATTGCTTTTATTATCAGTTTATATTGTGTTTTAACTAAATTTCATATTTCATTTATGGATATCTAATTTCATCGTGGGACGTCTAACATTAGATAGACTGGTTACATTAACATTCTTAGAAAAGCATGACTGATCATTGATTTATCAAAATACCTTTGAAATGACCCATCATGTTAATAAAGTATAGTCACCGTTCACTTTTTTCCTTTTCTTAAGTCAAGTAAGTATACTCAATGTCATTTCAGGTGAATGATCCTTTTCTGACTCATATTGATACCCCGCCTTATAAATAAAAATGTTACACAAAATTAGCTTTTTACACTTATTTTATGCAAATTACATTTTGCTGATAAAATAAGGTAAAAGTTGCTTTTATAGTTAAAAAGGTTTTGACAAAACGGTAATCCACAACATATTTTCGTTAAAAGGTCGTACTTATTAGTGATATACTTAATTAGTATATTATGGGTCGTATCGATAATACCTTGGAGGTAATTATGTATCTGTTTTTCTGAAAATCAATTTTGGTCATCTTTCGCATAAAATAATGAGCCCAAAATGTAGTGAAATGTCCCCATGAATTTTATATTGCAATTATGATTGATGAATAATAAACACGTATATGGTTTAATTACACAGTATTACAACATTATTGTTCTAATTAAATAAAAAACAAAAATTCTTGAGAGCAGAACCTGTTTGTATGATAATGAAAGACCAATGTTTTAAAGGCCTAAAGGAGAGCAAACATATAATGTTTCGCGATATTATCTCTTTTATGTAATGAAATTGACCTAAGTTACATTTCAATAATCTGTAGATATAAAAGAATTTGCAGAAAAAAAAAAAAAACAGTATTTTGCCTTTTTTCTAATACTCAACGCAGCGAAAAATATCTAGAAGGGAGGACAGTTAGTTTGAAAAGGATTTCTTCTCTGGTGCCACGGTTCAGATTTCCAACCCCTTCACCTTAATCTCTCCAGACTAACCCTTATTCTCCTTATTCAATTCATCACCAATTCCCTCTTCTTATCACTTCTAATACTCTCTCGTTCGTATAATTACCATATTAATTTTGTTATTATTATTCAATTCCCTTTTATTCAGTATTACGTTTTTTTCGATTCATACTATCCTCATTCCACTTTCTCGTACGTTACTCCACCTTTTTATTCAGTATATTCTACTATACTCCATCTGTTTTCATATATAATCATTGCAGA
>NC_090726.1:55642847-55652847 GCF_036898095.1 Palaemon carinicauda | reverse complement strand
TTTTAGTAAATCTATTTGGGTTAAGAATTTGGCATTACCAATATCATCTAGAATGTCATTAACCTTAGAATGTCATTAACCCTGGGTAGGAATCTTTAACCGTCACTTTATTTATTTTCTGTAATCTGTGCAAAGTCTGAACTGCCCATTAGATTTGGGGACCAATATACATGGTGAAGCCTAATAGGACGTGCTGGGTTCTGCTAAATTATTGTCTAATAAATACTGAACTTCCCTTTTCAATGTTTCTAGTTTAACTCCTGTGGCTCTATAGAAAGATTGGCTGATTGGAGTGGTATTTGGTTTAAGCAATATGTCATGGTGGACAGTAGAGCTACATTTAGGAATATCAGTACAAATGTCTGGAAACTTTATTAACAGTCTTGTCAATGCCTGTTTTTGAGGTACATTTAGGTGAGAAGGATAAGCCCTTGAAGACTTCAAAAATTCACTATTAGAAAAACCCTTAAATGATAAAATGAGATTGGTTTCATCACCATCATTAGTTTCCTCATCTATTATTAGGTTAGGTACCTTTGTTGCCTCTGTATTAGCTTTTGTTATCAATAAATCAATATTAGGACTCACCGTTTGGACTGGAGTGATATAGGGGTTAAGGAGGTTTACATGAACTAAATTGAGTTGGTCGTTTTCTGTCTGGAGTGATGATTATGTAGGTTACTTTGGAGGTCCTATGAACGATCTTGTGAGGTCCAGCATATTTTTATAGTAAGGGAGCGCCAGGAATAGGATGATATACTAAAACTTGGTCGTCAGTTTTGAATTCTCTATTTTTGCCTTCTTATTGTATATGTGTTGCATCTTCTGCTGGGAAGAAACTGAATTAGTAGTAGCAATATCATAAATGTATGTAAATTTCTTTTTTTAATCCTTTTAAATACAGGTAAATATTCGTAGTTTCTTCTGGCTTCCTCTGCTAAATATTTCCCTTTACCAAACTTAATTTAGTTCTTAGTTTTCAACCGAACATGAGTTCAAATGGGAATACACCTGTAGAATCATGAGGTGTACATCTAAGTACATACATGAGAGGATCGAGGTCCTCATCCCAGTGCTATGATGTTTCATTGATATACTTCCGTAAAAAAAAAATTTTAAAGTCTGGTGCATTATCTCCAAGGCACCATTAGTCTGCGGGTGATAGGCAGAGGAGTAAACATTATGGATATTAAATTGATACATAGTTTGCTTGAAAAGTTTGCTAGTAAAACTGGTACCTTGATCACACTGTAGATCTCTCGGGAAACCTAACAAGATAAAGGTTTTCAACAATTGTCCAACTATGGATTTAGCACAGATATTTTTAATGGGAAAGGCTAAGGGATACCTAGTGGTAGGGCAAAGGACAGTCAAAATGTATTCATTACCCTTGCGAGTCTTTAGCAAGGGCCCAACACAATCAATAATTACCTTATCAAATGGTGACTGAGGTACTGGAATGCTTTGAAGTGGTGCTGGAGGTATTTTCTCATTAGGCTTACCAGAGATCTGACAGTGGTGACAGGAAGCAATGAACTCTTTTATGTCCTTTCTCATTTCTGGCCAATAAAAATCCTCAAACAACCTCTTGTAGGTTTTATTCACTCCAAGATAGGATTCTGTAGAATGAGCGATGTCAAGCAAGGGTTTCCTTAAGGGCTCTGGAACAACAATCTGAAAACAGTCATGCCACGAGTTAGATGTTGACGCTTTAGGAGACTTGTAATGGCGAAACAAAATATTTTTCTCTACATAAAAGTACAGAGTTTTAGGGTTATCAGTAGGATCCACTACTTTATTTCAGAGTGCTTTCAAACTTGAATCCTTCTTTTGGAGTACAGCAAACTGGTACTTATTTATAACAACTAAAACCAGAGCCTCTGTTATTGTTTCATTCTTTACCTTGGGAGGAAAAGTAGTGGTGGATGTTTTAGTAGATGATCTAGTGATTACTTGGGAGATTTTATCTTGCTTTTTGGAGACTCATCTTTGATTACTACCTCAGGTGTTGTTACAATCAAATTAGGTTCAAGTACAGTGGATCCTGCATGATCATTACCAATAATCACCTGAATAGGGTAACAAGGTAATGGTTTATCTAAGACAGCAACTTTTGCCTTACCTCTGAAATAAGGACAGGCAATATACACTTCAGCCTCGAGTAGAAGAGTAGTTGTGGTTAGGTCACTTACTGCTATATACTCTTTTGTGTATTTTAAGTTGTCTTGACTTGCTGCCGAAATTATTGTCTGGGATGAAGCAGAGTCTCTCAGAGCTGTGACAGATGAATCATTAAGTGAAGCCTCACGCATGAATTCATTAAATGACTCCAGATCCTGTGAAGGAACAAAAGCATGACATGTCAGTGCACAATCAGTGCTTACTTCTGACCTCTGACATTTTGGACTTGGACAATTTTCTATGGAGTCTCCATCTTTCTTACAATAAGCACAACTAACCTGATGAGTTTTAGGCAATGAGACTTTCTTTGAAGAATCTTTAATATTCTTGTGAATTAGATAATAGTTGTCATCTAAGGTAGCTGCTTTTAGTGCTTCAGTTTCACCTTTAAAATGTACATAAGTGGCAATATTAGAGGGAACTTTACGCAAAAATTCTTCCAACAAAATCATGTTTTTAAGAGTCTAAATCATTAACACCAGCTCTCTCTAACCATTTGTTAAACTGTCTTACCTTTATATTTTAGAATTATACAAACGTCTGATATTGAGTCTTGAAAGAGTTTCTAAACGTTTGCCTGTAGCCTTGCACAGTAATGGCATATGCATCTAAAATAGTCTTTTTGAGGCTTCCTAGTGTTTAACCTCAATTAATTGCGATGCTACATAACTAGCCTTACCTTTCAAGTGATTGCGCATGAGTATTGTCCAGAAATTAGGTGGCCAATTTAATGACGTTGCTGTCTTCAAATATTTGAAAGAAAACCTCTTGATCCTTATTGTTGAATTCAGGAACTAATCTGCTGTCTTTAGTCACATCGAATCTCGTGGGATGTTTTTCTTCATCCTCTATAGCCTTAAGCCTGATATAGGTCGAATTCTCCAGTTTTTCAAGTTCCAACTCATTAAGCCTTTTCTGATGTTTAAATTTTTCTTGTCTTCTTTCTTATTCCATGAGTCTTCTTTCTTGTTCTCTCTTTTCCTCCACTTCAAGAACTTTAACTGAAGTTTCAGTTTTTCCAATTCTGAATTGACATTAGCAATGGAACCTTAAGGGTTCTTAGTTCTTCTACATCTTCATTGTCTCTGTTATAACGTTTTTATTCAGCAAGAACTAAAGGATGTCATTAATGATATATGCTTTTATATAAGTTATATCTGTAGGGATTTGGCATTTACTCTCAATCATGAGAAGTTCCTACTATTTAGCCAAACACAAGGTTAACCAATCCTCTCTAGGATTAGCCAAAAATTTCTCTAGATCGATAGGCATGATTGTTATTAAGGTAAGAAGGTTTAATATTTAAATCCAAACTTATCCTGAATGTCCTGGTTAAGTTATGGTACACCAAATACAGAATTACTGAATTTGTATAACAAACCAATTACTTAATTAGGTCATTAATAATCAGATACTTCAATTATCGTGTACGAGTTTACGTCCGTTTTAACACAAAACGAAGTATAGGTGAGACTGATAACCGCAATACGAGTGTTCAAATTGAAGTAATAGGAAAAGATGGCTTAAGTTTGTCTAGTGATCATTAAGTGATTAGATCAATAATGAAAGCGCGATACCCATAAAGGATTTGATGGGCGAGGATGGCTTTTACGTTGATATCCAAGAATAAAATGAGGTTGGACAGATAACAAAAGCACGATACCCAGAATTAACAGAAGGGATTTCAAAAAATCAGAAGGGACACCTAGGCTAATAAATGACACCCGAAGTAACACAAAACCAGCGTATTTCAGACTACTTGTAGTGAGAGTAACCCTTAATTGCGGCTCGTAATACGGGGTAGGAAAAAAGAAACAAAGAAGGCTGTAGTACCCTGCGGACTAACGATTGTTGACAGCTATACCTCCATATTTCAGATGCCTGGGCAAGCGAGTGAGGAGTATACTTCCACTATAACAACAAAACATTAATAATGAACGATTGAGGATTAAGAGCCGTGTTACAAAATCTTACGGTTCGTGTTTCACTGGTTCTGTGCACGTTTGTAAACCACAAAACAATTCAATTAACTTTTCACAATTCACGATCCCGGACAGGCCCCCATTTTGTCACCTCTGCGATGGAATATCTCAGGTCTTAAAAAAATTCAAGGTACCTTAACTTATCTTATTATTTTACCCACGAACCATTATTACTTAAATGGTGACAAAGGTAACACTGCTCACATTTTTATATATATTATAATACCAATTAATCAACAATTACATAAACGAGTGATCAAAACACCAACATTAATTAATTATTCCATTGTTTAAACACCAACATTAATTAATTATTCCATTGTTTAATTATGGCGTACGGTCCTGAGTAGCAAAAAAAAGATATAACAATCACAACTGTCACTGTTTGTAGTGGGAATTCTACTCCTACTTCATCCTGATAGTCAATATCCAAAGAAAGGTGTGAAAATACCAAAGCAAGGAGCACAGAGTGGAAGTAGATTGCACGGTCAAGAGATGGCGCTAAAGCAAAAGAGACGAACACACAAAAAGGGAAAAGGTACACAGTTGAAAATAAAATTATACAGTATATGTATGTACAAAGAGGGAAAGTGGCAATTCGTTGTATATATATATATATATATATATATATATATATATATATATATATATATATATATATATATATATATATATATATATATATATATATATACAAATATATATATATATACAAATATATATATATATATATATATATATATATATATATATATATATATATATATATATATATATATATATATATATATATATATATATATATATATATATATATATATATATATATATATATATATATATATATATATATATATATATATATATATTTATTAATTTATTTATATATCATTTTCATCACCATCATCATCATTATAATCATCAACATCATAAGCAATCACTACAGCCTACTACGATAAAACTGCTCAGACATGTCCATCCGGTCACGTCTATTTCTGGTATTTCTGTGTCACTTCATACAGTCAAATTTCTTAGTTCGTAAATCTAACATCTTCTCTTCCTATCCGTGTTTAGTTTCCAGTCATTAGGGGCCCAATCTTTTATTCTTAATCCCCATCTATCATCTGTTATCCTCTTTAAATGTTATGCCCATATGTACTTCTTTTTCTTACATATAGTTAGGATATCCACTAATTTAGTTGGCTCTTGTTACCCTGTTGCTATTTTTCTGTAACTAATGCATGTTCATATGTTTAGTAAGGTTCCTAGTTTCTGATATATAAGTTCATACCGGTAGGACATCATTATTCAATACTTCTCTCGTTAGAGGGACTACCATTTCACTTTTCGTAACCTCATTTTGTTTGAGAAAAGCTCTCCATCAAATTTTCATCTTTCTTTTAATTTTGATCTCATTTCCTAGGGAAACATTCACTATCTATCCTAGTCTCTAGAGGTTCATCCTTAAGCATTATTTGTTGTCTCTACATTTTCATACATTATCTTATTTTTTACTCATTTCTGCTCTCTCTATTCAAGAGTACTATTATCTTTTGCAATTTCTCCTATGATTCACTAAATTGAACTATGTCATCTGCAAATCTAGAGTTGTTAAGTTATGATCCCTTGATATTATTTCCTATAATCTAAAAAAAAAAAAGAAAAAAAATCAAGCACGTTGTGACTCAGTTAGAAGAGGCAGGGCCTCCCTATCTATCTTCTTTTTCAATGAGAATGTTCTCCTCATACTTATATAGTTCTAGGAAGGTTTTACTCCCTTTATAAATATCTTCTATTGCTCTTAAATGAAGATTTCTTAGCCTAAAAAAGCCATATTTAGTGGTTTGTAATCATGTGACGATTTCACCATAATAATAATAATAATAATAATAATAATAATAATAATAATAATAATAATAATAATAATAATAATGATAATAATAATAATAATAATAATAATAATAATAATAATAATAATAATAATAATAATAATAATAATAATATGCCAATTGTCCAGGTTACTGCCCAGGGACTCAACACTTCACACAGTGCTTCAGAGACGTGAACAAATTGCAATACTACTTAGCTAACAATATGTACTTACAGTCGATCAAGCACTTCACCATAAGCTAATGAATACCAGGATATCTTAATTGTAAGGATTTTTGAAATACACATATCTAAACTTTCTGAAGGTTTTAGGGAAACATGTTCAATCAACTCAGCTATTGGAGGCATGGGTTGAAAGCTAAATCCTTGGTTCTGGTACTGCAAAACCAGTCATCGTTGACAAAGGCAAGTCATATTCCAAAGCTAAGAGAATTTGTATGGTTTCCATCCAAGATATCTGGAAACTCCTCTTGCCAAAACTACTCGACTATCCCAAGAAAGGAGAAAAATAGTTTGGAAAAGGTAAAAAGGCATAGGTAACGAGTGATAACGTCGAAGATCTGCTATCACTTCTTGCTAGCAAATCTTTTATAGATATCATGAATGCCTTCCTGACATGAAATGAAAATCCAAACTACAAATATTGGTGGAACTACATGGATATTGTCCAGAACATTCTGATGTTCACTGGAGCCAAGAGAATTAGGAACTTCACATAAGGGCTTTCCAGCTAAGGATTCTATTTTTCATGACATGTGATAATACAAATTACACACATTTGGGTAATATCTGCTTAAATGAGGTGTACCATCTTTCTCCAGAAGCGAGAAAAGAACTTGACAATGGTAACTTATCAAACGCTCCAACCAAGTTCGATAAATTCAAACCCCACCAGAGTTAAGAATGGCTGAATGTTATTGACAGGAAAAGAGGAAGAATCACAGGCATTACCAAGAAGTCATCAGTACTGAGTAGATGGACACTCTCCTACAAAGTAAGGTCTCATATGTTCAATGAAACAAAGACAATTTTGGCCATGATTATGATTGTCGATACTCACATTACGAGTCATTCAAGGGAAGGTAAGCATAAGAAAAGTGTGATAAGTAGCCTTTTCACATCCATGAAGTCAGTCAAATTGTCTGAAGATGAGACATTCGATAATCTTTAGAATATTGCCCAAAAGACATTGCAACAAAGGAGATTGAAATATACCTGTTAAGTGTGAACTTAAAATGCCGGAAGGAGTTGAAAAACTTAATAGAAAAGGCGTTCATTGTTCAACATTTGATAAAGGTGAATGCGCTACCAAAAAAAAAAAAAAAAATATACTTTGTTTTCCATCACTGTATGAATAGCCGGGCAGATATGTGAAAAAAAAATGTGCCTTTGGTGATACAAGCATGAAATTTACCACTCTGCTAGGGCAGTATCTTACAAAGCTTTTTTGGATATAGGGACATTCCAGATACTTTCCAGTGCCAAAATGGCAGCCATTTTACAAAATGGCCGATTTTGTGTTGTAAGCAACTTAGGATACATATGAACACAATAATTGGACTAATTAAAGAAGCATACTAGTGGTTTTATTCAACTAAATATTTATTGTAGCAAATAAGAGACAGCAAATAAAGGTTACAAAATGTAAAGAAACCATTCTTTTGGTTATTTTTTGGTGCACTTGTATATATTTGGATAGTTTTCTTCAACAAACTCTTAAAAAACTGTTATCAAGTACCATAGAATGACTGTTACTATTTGACACTTTTGAACTTAGAGGAAGTGCTTATGTTTGAACCTAACATCAACTTACATTATAAAAAAATTATAAAAATGAAAAAAAGATACAAAAAGAGTTGAAATTATACAATGGAACCTCTAGATGCAGGTAACAAAGTCTACAATATATATTGATGCCTGTGTACATGTTAATATACATGTTATTAGCATTTGTTCTATCTCTTTTCCCAATACATGGTTCTACTCTCTCATACACTCCCCACCAAAGTGACATGTCACACTTGCACCGTCCCACACATTCCTTTTTGCAGCCACACCTTAGTAGTCGCCGACATGGCTCAGTTGCCTCTGGGAGGTTTGTCCAGTATATGTCCCAGCCATTATCTGTGTGAACCCCCCCCCCCCCCTGCCCCACCGCCCCCAGTCACTGGCCGATGGGAGAGCTTTTGTGGATACCATCATCTGGCCCCAACAGTAGCAGGTTTGGTAAGCACCTGCCTTGATGTAATGTTTCAGGGCATCTCGACTTGATGGGAGAGCACCTCTTGATCTGCCAGTCTGGCTGAACAGGTGCTTGCGAAACTCATTGACATGTTAATGAATACTGTTGCAATCATAGAGCAAAAATCCATGTGGTCATATATGGCTGAAAAAGTTGGCGAAGCAGCCGAGGCACAAAATGCTGCAGTGATATCAGTGACCTCATAACAGGCTTTCAAAGTTTCCTATGCTTTTCTCTTCCCCTTGCCTCCAAAGCTTGAAACAGTGTCACATCCAGTGAGGGCATGGAAGAATGGCAACCCTCGACACTTGTTAAGTGCCAGTGCTACAGCCATCTCGTGAGAGGCCCAGAACCTAAAGTTCTTTCCTGAGCCAAAGGCAACCCAGAGCTCATTAATGTCCAGATGTCCAGCTGCTGTCACTGCAAGAACCATGACATCAGTGTCTACTCTGCTGATCGACACATTGCTGTATCCCTGTCTCAGAACATCCACAACATGAAGTAGCATTCTTGTATTAGCCTCCTCATGGCTATAAATGATCCACTGAAGGCTGGCTGTCTTCATCTTCAACATATCTCTTCGGCCTATGTTCGGGGCTCTAGCAAGATGAACACCATCACTATCAGTATTATTTTCACAGGCACTTGTGAAGGGCTTACTTGATGTCCTCGTTGAAACCAAGTAGAACATCTCAGCCAGGTTGGTGCTCTCCATGTCCTGAAAATATGCCATGATCCAGTACTTGAGTTTGGTCGAGTGGACATGTCCAGGTGAAACTGTTCCAAGCTGTTTTAGCCGGTTGATGTACAAACTTATTAAATATGCCAGCTTGAGTACTGGTGCCATATGAGAGTCTATGCGAGAATCATCGATCTAGAGCACCAGTTCTCCGAGAGCTATACCATGATTGATATCATCCTAGTCATCCAAAGTTCTCTTTGTGTCCCTTGCTTTGTTATAGAGGGAAACCAGACACTTCACATGGTACAGGGCATCTTGCGCCATCATATCGCCAGCACTCAGTTTGGCAATAAGTGACTTGTCTTCTAATTTCAGAGCACATTTTCTGACCCGTCTGTCAAAGTCGAAGGTAGAACCTTTGCACAGAGACTCGTTACCCACTGGCTTGTCAAAAAAAAAAAAAAAAAAAAGAAAAAAAAAAAAAAAAAAATTTGGTGTCACGCCTTTGGTATCGCAACTAGTTGTTTTCCTCTTTTTTGCCCGAGTCAATTGAGTTTCTTTGTATTGTAATCTGCATAAATCATGCTACTTAGCTGTGTTGTGCTAGAAGGTGGACTCTTTACCCACACCATCGTCCAAGCGGGACATGTCAAGAGATTTTGGGAGGTACTCGATCTCACTGAACCTGAGAAGGTTGTCTGCAAGAGTCTGGTATGCAGATACTCCTGTGCTTCACTTAGAATCAGCATGACAGTAAAGAGTTTCATTGATGTCCATCTGACATAACACACATAGGTTCCACTCTGTCTGGTTAATTGCTGTAATGGTCGCACTTGGCCCTCCCCGGCAGGAGTGTAATAGTTTGAAATTCTAGGCCATTGTCTCGAACCAACACCAAGTGGAGTAGAGGACCACTTTATGGCTACACTACAGTGGAGTTATCACATGAAAACAGAAAAGAAGAGTTAAAATATTGAACACCAGCCCTGAGGAGATGCATAATTATATACACAATAGAGATTG
>NC_090726.1:55617847-55632847 GCF_036898095.1 Palaemon carinicauda | reverse complement strand
TAGTAACATAAACATGGAAATTTTGTTTTGAAAGACAGAAATAGTAGTTCTAAAATTCTATAAGTAAAATAGGTATTTATTTAAATAACTTCCAGTTCATTCTAGCATAGTCTATAAACCTTATATGTTAAATATTTCTCTATTACTATTCTTTCAGTTTCCATCAACACAGCATGAGTGGGAAGAAATCACAAAGGAGTTTGAGAGAGTCTGGAATTTTCCACATTGTGTCGGAGCTGTGGATGGCAAACATGTCAAGATTTTGCCACCTCCAGAATCAGGATCATTCTACCACAATTACAAGGGTTTCCATAGTATGGTACTAATGGTCATTGCCAATGCAAAGTATGAATTTATTCTTTGTGATTTCGGCATCAATGGACGAATTTCAGACATAGGGGTAATAATCAGGACCACTTTTTATGACAAATTGTGCAAAGGACATTTAAATCTTCCGCCAGAAAATAAAATTGAAGGTTCTGAAAAAGTAGTACCTTATGTGTTTATAGGCGATAAAGCTTTTGCTATGGGAACTGACTTTTTAAGACCCTTAATCAAAAGGACTTATCATATGAGAGAAGGATCTATAATTATCACCTGAGCAGGGCTCGCAGAATTATCGAAAACGTGTT
Organism: Palaemon carinicauda; assembly: GCF_036898095.1. Lineage (NCBI taxonomy): Eukaryota > Metazoa > Arthropoda > Malacostraca > Decapoda > Palaemonidae > Palaemon > Palaemon carinicauda. The sequence continues at coordinate 55,632,215 of NC_090726.1, read as the reverse complement.
TGGAATTTTGGTTTCGTGCTTTCGTATCTTTCAGACTGCTATAAATTTATTGCCAAGAAATACTAAAAATGTAGTATTGGCTTTTTGTGCACTTCATAATTTTTTACGTACAAAATGTATAAGGTATTCTATCCCAGATGAGTCTGATGAACAAGCTGAAGATAATATGAGTCAAGTTGAACAATCACTAGCAGGCTTGCAAAGAGGGACTATGAGAAATACCCCCAATGCTGCTAAGAAAGTACGAGATACATTCATGAATTACTTTAATAACGAAGGAAAATTGCATGGCAGGACAATGTATAATATTCTAGTTTGCTTTTCTACTGAATGGTAATGAGTTATCCAAATATCTAAATAAGGAAATAGTGTGAATTATTCAACTGAATATTTGTAAGCTTTCTTTTGTTTGTAAATAAAATATGACATGATTATATATACATGCCTCTTCATTGATTTCCTGTGTATTAAGGCTCATGTTTGAAACAGATGGTTCACATCCCACATTTTGGTCTTTGATGAAATGCAGCAGATGAAAATATGAGAGTTTTGGCGTATAAATGGAGTCAGAACTGCTCCCTGAACTTTTAGACGCTTGCACTTTTTTTAAGCTCTTAATTGTATGATCTTCTCAAGTTGTTTATTTTCTTAACAACAGTATCTTTATTAGCTTTAGGATTAATTTCTTGAAGTTTATTTACTAATTTACTATATGCTGCATTTCTCACTTCTCTGTTTGAATAATCCTTAAATTTAATGAACCACAAACATGACTCATTTCGATAGATTTTTATGAAGTCACTCAAGAAATCACTGGCGCAAGAGCTTCCCATGGTGGCCACCTTCCACTGTCAGGTGCAGCCTCAGGCTGATGTCATACCATACGGTGAGCAATTACACGCTACATCCTCAGTCCTGGCGAAAGTTCATCCGGCCGGTCATGGGTGAGCTTTCATACAGCTCCAGTTTGAACATAAGCAAGCATCGCGACTGAGGGCGCCGTAGGAAACCGGATAAGTGTAATTGGGGCTTAAGGGTTTCAGTGTTATGAAGCTTAGTCTGTGGTGGATAATCTGGGAGGGTGGGCTCAGGCACCCTAGCAGTACCAGCCGAAGTCGGTTGAGTCCCTCGTCTAGCTGGAAAGAACGTAGAGAGGTAAGGTACGTTTTTTTTTTTCATTTATTTGATGTCGGCTAATCCCCAAAACTTGGGAGAAGTGCTTTGATATATGCATGCATATATATATATATATATATATATATATATATATATATATATACATATATATATATATATATATATATATATATATATATATATATATATATATATATATATATATATATATATATATATATATATATATATATATATATATATATATATATATGTGTGTGTGTGTGTGTGTGTGTGTGTACATACACACACACACACACATATATATATATATATATATATATATATATATATATATATATATATATATATATATATATATATATATATATATATATATATATATATATATATATATATTATATATATATATATATAAATATTTATATATATTTTTATAAAGTATATATATATAAATATATATATATATATATATATATATATATATATATATATATATATATATATATGTATATATATAAAGTATATATATATATATATATATATATATATATATATATATATATATGTATATATATATATATATATATATATATATATATATATATATATATATATATATATATATATATATATATATATATATATATACATATTTGTAAATATTTATATATATGTATATAAAGTATATATATATATATATATATATATATATATATATATATATATATATATATATATATATGCGTATGTATATATAATTATAGATATGTTCATTATTAGCCTGATGATTATCAGAAAACTCCAATAAAATATTCACAGAATTTTCGCTCTCATGTCAAATAGATTTTAGAATTAAATGTGTTCACTTCGGTACACACACATACACGCACACATTATATATATATATATATATATATATATATATATATATATATATATATATATATATATATATATATATATATATATATATATATATATATATATATATATACATATATATATATATGTAAATATATATATATATATATATATATATAGATATATATATTTATATATTTTATATATATATATATATATATATATATATATATATATATATATATATATATGCATCTATATATGTATATGTATATATATATATATATATATATATATATATATATATATATATATATGTATATATATATATATATATACATATATACTCATATACATATATATATATATATATATATATATATATATATATATATATATATATACATATATATATATATATACATATATATATATATATACATATATATATGTATATATATATATATATGTATATATATATATATATATATTTATATATATATATATATAGATATATATATATATATATATATATATATATATATATATATAAAAATGTATAAATATATATATATATATATATATATATATATATATATATATATATATATATATATATATATATATATATATATATATATATATATATATATATATATATATATATATATATATATATATATATATATATATATATATATATATACATATATATATATATATATATATATATATATATATATATATATATATATATATATATATATATATATATATATATATAGTGTGTGTGTGTGTGTTATATATAGATTTAAGTGTTGAATCAATTAATCAAATATTGCAATATCATTCTATAATGGATCCTTTCATATATTCAACTACACGATAGTGGCCTACCTATATCCATTTCCTTATTTTTTTTTTTTTTTTTTAAATATCTACAAATCCTGATGGGTAATATGATACACTTCTGAAAAAGGGGATAGAGCGATTATACTGTAACACTGTACCGATTCTGAGCCTTAGTCTATTTACTATTCCAACCAGGATTCTTGGAAATAAGGTCAGGTGCCTAGTGACCCAACACCAATAACGTTGTGGATATTTCTTTGATTCCCTTTGAGAATAAAGTAACACCTTTATTTTGTTGTTATATTTTCTCTCTCTCTCTCTCTCTCTCTCTCTCTCTCTCTCTCTCTCTCTCTCTCTCTCTCTCTCTCTCTCTCTCTCTCTCTCTCCCTTATAATAAATTGATTACTTAATTTAGTCTAACTAACGATATTTACTTTGTGGAAAGATAGTTTTAATCTAATGTTTCATAAGTGATAATATTATATAGTATTAGGTACAATAGCAAAAGGAATGACAGAAAAAAAAAAACATGCTTTTAAGAATTTTCTAAAAGAAACTTTCTTAAAAATACTGAACACCTTCTATAATAAAATAAGATCATAGAAATTTTATCATAGTAAGGTGAGAAGTAAAATTCGTATAGATTGTAATAAAGAGAAGAAAAAAAAAAGGTTCTAAGACAGAAAATAAAGCAGTTACTCGCAGATATATGAATGGAAGCTAAGAAGACATCAACAGTATTTAAAGTAAATTTGTATTGGCATCAATGAAGAGATAGGTGATAATTTTCTTTTAAAATATCAAGGAAAGCTTTCGAAACAGACCAAAAACTAATAAAGTAAAGGTTGGATATGTGACATGATATCTCAGATACAATAATAATAATAATAATAATAATAATAATAATAATAATAATAATAATAATAATAATAATAATAATAATAATAATAATAATAATAATGATAATAATAATAATAATAATAGGTTTTATTATTATTATTATTATTATTATTATTATTATTATTATTATTATTATTATTATTATTATTATTATTTTTATATTATCTATATATTCATACGATAGAATGTGTGTTATTTATTTTGTGTGTCACGCTTCCAAAAAACGGAAATAATTTCATGGTATACTCATATGTCAAAAAATTTAGTTCTATCAATTTCCATAACCTGTTCTTATTGTGAAAGATTTCTCATAATCCTGATCACCCTTTGCTTAAAATCTTCCTAGACATTACTCAATATCCCGTCCGCCTATCATATTCAATGACCAATAATAAAGCTCAAGGCCAGACTTTCGCTAAGGTTGGGATCTACCTACCACAACATTGCTTTACTCTTGGACAACTTTATGTAGCCTTCTCAAGAGCAAGGTCTCTGAACATTGTAATAGTGAAAATTTTTCCTAAAAATAATTCTAATCATGGCCAGATAAGAGGAACTACCTTCACTAGAAATATTGTATATAAAGAAGTTTTGTAAATTTGTTCATGTATTGCTCATTTTTCAAAATAAATATACAAGTCAAATCTTATCACATTTTAATCAAACATGTAAAGCTTAGGAACAAGATAACTAGTATTGGAAATATCATTCCGTGTCATTTACACGGGTTCCTGTAGTTATCATCATCATCATTATTATTATTATTATTATTATTATTATTATTATTATTATTATTATTATTATTATTATTATTATTTATTTTTTTCGTTATTATCGTTGTATATTTGTTTTTGTTGCTGTTATTATTATTATTATTATTATTATTATTATTATTATTATTATTATTATTATTATTATTATTATTATTATTATTATTATTATTATTATTATTAGGGTAGTTGTTTTCGTTCCCACTCCAAAAGTTATTTTACAAGTCTCCAAAGTCCTGTAACACACAGTAAAGTCTTCTGCAAATAAATATTACCATTCGATTAACAATACAGTAGAAACCAAAAGGAAGTAGTTGATAATGAAATAAGTCAAATAAATATTTATTGAAACGTAAAAACTAGCAAACAAATAAGTGAGTATAAACAAAATAGTATTCCAAATGCAATTAACCAACACGAAAATATTATCATAGCAAATTTAGTTGTCATGAGCCTTTTATCAGTAGGCCAATGATAGCATAAGAGACGGTTACATAATTATCTAATATGGCACTGAAAGAAATGAAATACTTTTAACAGTAGATGCATTAGAAAATTATCTGTGTTATCTGTTCACCTTTGACCTTTATTTATTATGAGGCGTGATATCAACACCGGGCAGGGAGATTTATCAGTAACATTAGTTTTCAAAATTTCAAACTTTTCTATTTCTTTTTATTTTACTAAACTCTTAAATCCTGTACTGCTATTACACTCTTTAAGAAGATTTTTTTCTTTTCTATCTACCTTTATGTCGTTAACATAATATAATTTATAATCATATAAGTATGTTTACGTAACTGTTTTTTCTTTTAAATATACGTTTTACACACATATATATATATATATATATATATATATATATATATATATATATATATTATATATATATATATATATATATATATATATATATATATATATATATATATATTATATATATATATATATATATATATATATATATATATATATATATATATATATATATATATACACTAAAGACGTAATACAAATACCATATACGATAGTAATTATGATTTGATAATTTCAAATGTCAACTGGATTACTCAGTACTATCTACATTATACATTATCCTTTTTTTCAATGGAAAGTGGTTCTTTTGGCTATTGTATCACAAATTAGTCAGATAGGTTTTAGAATAAAGTTAGTAACATAAGATAAATGCCTTTATTTGGAGAGAGAGAGAGAGAGAGAGAGAGAGAGAGAGAGAGAGAGAGAGAGAGAGAGAGAGAGAGAGAGAGAGAGAGAGAGAGAAATCGAACTCTAGGTTGTTTATTATAATATATTTTAACGTGGGAGTGTTTATGGTTCCAAGATTTGATTCCAGTTTATCATCAAATAATAGGTATCTCCAGAATTCGTATGTTACAATGTTCTGTAAAGATTCTTAGTATATCTTAATCAAAGATTTATGAATTTCTTTGTATTCAATGTAATAAAATATTTTGTTTCAATCACTTTTGGGAAGTATTCTTTTGTTATAATGTTCTGTAAATATTCCTTGTATATATTAATAGGAAAATTATGAATTTTTCTTTAATCAATACAATGAAAGATTTTGTTTCGATCACTTATAGGTAGTAGAAGTGAATAAACGTTTTTTAATATCTTAATCATGGCAAATAGATATTAAACTTTTATATGTGTAACGCAGAAATCGCAGACATGTAGAAGTATGACTTAGAAACTGAGCTCAGACAACACTTATATGAACAACATAAAAAACGGTCAGCATTACCTCATTTCAGTTATGTGACCCGAGGAAACTTTGAGAATACGAGCATCCTAATCGAGTTGTTTGCAAGGAACGCTGGGTTGCAGGTAGATCCACACACACACACACACACACACACACACACACACACACACACACACACAAACAAAAAAAAAACCGGTTAAAACGGAAAAAGTAAGAGTATATGGACGTCATAAAAGCTGAATATCAGAGAAATGAATTAATCTGAAACTGAAGATACATTAATAGGAATTCTGAAAACATCTTTGATAATGTTCAATAAAGGAAATTTTAGTTTTCTTATTTTTTTTATTATTTTTTTATAGCTCAAAATCATATACTCTCTTTACTTATTCAATGATTGTTAAAGTTATCCATTTGAATGCTACGTAAAGCATGGAGATAGCACCTTTTTTTCTCTCTACATCATAATCATTTCCTTATGCCACAATAATTTGGAAATCAGTAATGTTACCTTTAATATTCGTAGAATTACTATGTTAATGTTACTGTTTTTTTTTCTCAAGGATAATTTAACTCTCTCTCTCTCTCTCTCTCTCTCTCTCTCTCTCTCTCTCTCTCTCTCTCTCTCTCTCTCTCTCTCTCTCTCTCTCTCTCTCTTTCACTCAATTAGTATCGTATGCTTTTACATATATTCATGCATTGAATCAATTATAGTTCATATGTATTATGATAAACTAAAAATGAATTAATTATTGCTGATAGATAAGGAACATTTGGGAATAATAAAGTGTTTCTTTTTCTAGTATGGCATGAATGCTATGATCATTTCATAGGAAGCATATCATATATGCAATATATTTTATGAAAAACTGTATGTATCCTCTCCTTTGTATTCAGTAACGTGAAATGGGTGGTAAAACCACCTAAATTGCCTCTCACAAATTGTTGTCCCGTGATATTCCAATTTGCTGAGATTGAATAACATCCTTAACTTGAACTCTAATTAAAGGCTCTATTAGATTATCCTAAATTCAGAGCTCCGAGGTAAACAGAATTAGACGTGACAGGTCTATTAAGCATTTTAGAGAGCGAGTGCAGAGTGTAGACAATAACGTTTCTTGCCTTCATTGTATATATATATATATATATATATATATATATATATATATATATATATATATATATATATATATATATATATATATTTATATATATATATATATATATATATATATATATAAAATATATATATATATATATATATATATATATATATATATATATATATATATATATATATATATATATAAATATATATATATATATATATATATATATATATATATATATATATATATATATATATATGTGTGTGTGTGTGTGTGTGTGTGTGTGTGTGTGTGTGTTTGCACATTTACGTAAATACACGTACACATGCACCTAAACACTCAAACAGACACATACGTACAAAAACACACACACCCACACACACACACACACACATATATATATATATATATATATATATATATATATATATATATATATATATATATATATATATATATATATATATATATATATATATATATATATATATATATATATAAATGCCCCCTGAATCTCGATGAAGTCGCTGGCAGCAGGGTGATGGATTGGGTTGAAGGTCATCCACAAACTGTCTCTTCGCCGTTTACTACTAATGCCTAGCGGTTGATCTTCTTAAAATTAGTATGGGCCGGCATAGGTCATTTGCCTCAGGTAGGAAGGTACTGTGCATTACAAAGAAATGCTTATCCTTTGATGTATCTAGTCAATGAATCCTCTATGCATTTAGTGGGTTAATGGAAAGAAAAGATGACAGAATGACGCCCAGTTCTAGCCATAGCGGTGTGCTAATAATCTCTCAGTTTAAAATACTAAGGATAATTTGAAAATTGTTAATTGTAATGTTAGAACCCTGAATCATATCGGGAAGTTACTGCAAGTGTAGAGTGAATTTAACCGAGTGGAGGGCTGTAAATAGTAGATTGTAACTAACAAAGTTCAAATGAAAATATTATGGCATGAGTATTATACTTTGCTATGCACTAACAAACGATTCCCCTGAAGAGAGAACAGATGAAAACTATGAATAACTGCAGAGTGTAATATATTATATCCCAGAGAGAGATATGAAAATTGTGATTGGCGATAGGGAATGTAATGGATGTCGAGGGCCTTGGTGTAGATGCAAATGAAAACGGAGTACATTTCATAAGTTTCTGTTCAGCAAACAACCTTGTCATTAGAGGTACTCTTTTTAAGTACAAGGACATCCACAAATATGCATGGTCTTTATCTTGTGGACATTACACAAATTAAATAGATCATATTAACATTAATAAAGAGGGAAGGAGAACTCTAATAAAAGTAAGAAGATATAGAGGTGCAGTTATTGTTAGTGATCACAAATTTCACCATTGTCATACCAAAATTAAAACTGAAAACACCCAACCAAATGGTAGATAGAATACCTAGGATTAATACAACTACTGTAATTTGCAATTAATTGTACAAATCGATTTTCAGTCTTAGAGACTTTAAGAGACGAAGAGCAGACAATTAATGAAGAATGGTGTGATATTAAGAACATATGTCAGTCACTTGGTAGCGAAGTCTTGGGACACACAGTGACAAGGAGAAATCCATGGATATCAAATGATAATTGGGATACAATAAAAAGGAGACATCGACATACATTGATTGTTGATTTTTTTGGCGGCAGAGCATCCTAAGTATTCCAATATTGATTGTGAGGTCCAAATAAGGGCCAGGAAATATTGGAGAGAATATTTACTCATTGAAGAAGATGAATCTGACAAAGCTATATGGTGTGAGAATCGTTCATAGAATTATTAATGATATCTCGACTGGAGCAAATAAGTAGCATATGCCCATTAAAAAGAGAGGTGGATTTATTGTAACATCAGAAAAGAAATAAAGACAACGTGGGATGGAACACTTTAGTGAGTTAATGAATAGGAGATATGAGGGGAATAATTTGATTGATATACGTGAAGCTGATGGAGACCTAGTTGTGCCCATGAATGAATTCAGTGTGTTTGAAGTCGAACTATCAATAAAAAAAAAAAGTACGCGATGTAATATCTACTGAGATGATACTGGCCGAAAATCAAGTGAATCCTAGAATACTAACGATATTATTTATGGAAAGTGGCAAGAAGACGCAAAATATGATGAGTGGGAGTTAAGAGTGTAAATTGTAATAAAAGAAAACTTGACTGATAACAATAACTACGGAGGCATAAAACTTACGCCAGTTGTTTTGAAAATATATAGTATGTTTTCTCATAAGAGACTAGAGAGAAAGATTGATGAAAAGCTGAGAGATCAACAAGCTGGATTTCAAGAAGTTAGAAGTTGCTCAGACCAAATTTTTGTTTTGAAACATATTGTACAGACATGTGTATAATATAGAAATCCAGCTTTGATGGCATTTGTGGACTATAGAAAAGCCTTTGATATTGTGCATCGCCAAATTTTTGGGTGAAGTCCTTCGTTACTATTGAATTCCTTTTTAAAATGTGAATTTTATTATGAATGCTTGCTCACCAGAATGCATGAAATATCACTGGAAGTTTGGCTCATGGTAAATAGAAGAAGGACAGAGATGATGAGAATGGAGTGTGCAATTGAAGATAAAGTATCATTGGAAGGAGAAAGGATTAATGAAGTAGAATCATTGAAGTATTTACGAACAATGATCTCAAATACAGGGTCTTCAGAATTGCAGTTTGTTGAAAGATTGTAAAATAAAAGCAAATCAGACAATGGCAAGGTTAAGTAAAATTTTAAAATAAAATCGCGTTCAATTACATATAAAAATCAGACTATATATCAGTTCCGTGATATCAGTGATTCTATAAAAACATGAGTCATAGTATGACAATGAAAAATCTCCAATCGATTTAGTAGATATGAGAATGGAACCTTCAGAAGGATATTGAGAGTTAAATGACAGGACAGGATTACTAAAGAAACTATAAGTGAGATTACTGGAGTGCCATATGTTGATGAGATCATGATGCTGGGTGAATGAAGATGGTTTGGTTATGCTCTTCGCATTCCAAAAGAGATTAGTTCAGCAAACGTTCAGGTGAGCTCTACAAGGAACTAAAAGTGTTGGAAGATCCAGACCTACTTGACTAAGGACTATGAAGCACGAAGTATGAGATGATAAATGGAGAAGTATTGACTGAAAAGGTAAAGATAGAGAAGACTGGCAAAATCTACCAGACGCCCTTTGCATCAACTGAGGTAGGAGGAGATGATGATGATGATATATATATATATATATATATATATATATATATATATATATATATATATATATATATATATATATATATATATATATATATATATATATATATATATAAATATATATATAAATAAATAAATATATATATATATATACATATATATATATATATATATATATATATATATATATATATATATATATATATATATATATATATATATATATATATATAAATATATATATATATATATATATATATATATATATATATATATATATATATATATATATATATATATATATATATATATATATATATATATATATATATATATATATATGATAAATTTTGCACATTTTTACGTGTTTTTCATATTCAAATAAGCCATATATATTTTTGATATATTAATGTCTGGATTCTCTTAACAACCTCGGGATCACAGACCCAGGCGAAATCTCACAAAGACAAGAGCTTGGCTCCGGCCGGGAATCGAACCCTGGTCGGCAAGCTTATATAGACAGTGACTTAACCCACTTGTTCGTGGCCAAGTGGGTTAAGTCACTGTCTATATAAGCTTGCCGACCAGGGTTCGATTCCCGGCCGGAGCCAAGCTCTTGTCTTTGTGAGATTTCGCCTGGGTCTGTGATCCCGAGGTTGTTAAGAGAATCCAGACATTAATATATCAAAAATATATATGGCTTATTTGATATATATATATATATATATATATATATATATATATATATATATATATATATATATATATATATATGTATCTGTGTGTGTGTTTGTGTGTGTCTGTCTATAGTTTTAATAATTGGTGTTAAGATACTTAACATTATAATTTTCTTCACCTTCCTCTATTATGAATATTCCCCTCTTTCGCCATCCCCAGCATAACTATCTTCAGAAACAGAATAAAAAAATGAAATTGTTACTAGAATTTCACCTACACAATTTATTTAAATCGCTCAAACTCTTCCAATGTAAATATCATTTTTATTAAAATCACTATTCATTTCTTTTATACCTTTTTCCATCTCATCATGTAGACGGGAATACCTACTCTCTATTGCTAAATTAAGCTGAAAACTACTTTTTTTTCTTACAAAATTTTTTATTTTATTTCTTAATTCCTCATCTATTTCGTTCCTTAGATCTGGAAAAGATTAAGACCATGCCGTTCTGCGGTCGCTTTAATTTAACTTGTTTTAAATGGTCACACTTTTAACTCAAATAACTTTTTCATGGTAAGGAAATATATTTCTTATTTCATTTTTCTGTTTCTTTCATGTCCTCTGGCTGCTTCAAACTTCCCAATTGACGATGTTCCTCTCTTCTTTTGACCTAATTTAGCTTTGAAATCATTCAAAGCTAATGTACATTGAGTCCTTATATTTTTTCAAAGATATCTTAAAATGCTCATAGAAAAATATATATATTCTCTCTCTCTCGAAGGAGTTTGCTGCATACGTTTGAATGATTTACAGTTCACACTTATTATTTTGTTTGATAATCAATCCTACAATTATATCGCTGGTATTGTAAACTGCAATATTTTTCATGAATAGCAAAACCCACTCCATTTTCTTTGTCCCTTTCATGTCCTTTAAAGCAATATATATGACCTTATTTTAACTCTTTATGTAATTTTTCAGTTGTCAAAATTTTACTCAATCCTATTATATTCCAATTAATTTCTTTCAGCTACCCAAGTAAAACTGCAAGATATATTTCCCTAGATAGGATCTAAACATTAAACGTTTCGAGGTTCACTTTCCAAAGTTGCCCGGTAAAGTCCAGGGATTCTCAACATCCGCTTCAATGGGACGTGTCTGACCCCCCAAGCAGTCGTACCACTGTTGTAGGAACTAGAGGCCCAGACATGGTTGTTATATCCACTTCTAAAGGGTTTGAATAGTTTTTCTTAACCATACCGATCTCAGCAGATTGATGATGGTGGGGGACTTTCGTCTGATCGATCATAGGAAACCAACCTAAGTAGGTTAGCCCTGACTAGTACAGCTTTGATGATCATAGCAATATAGAAACACTCCAATCCTTTGAGGTATACCCTACTCAGGAATATTCTTTACTTAAGCCCTGTATGTTGTCATTTTTTTTATTATTATTATACGCACTCCTTATCACCAAATATTGACTTGAAATTGGGATCTAGCACTGGATCTCTTATTCAAGAGACAAATGTGCTGCCAATAATGCAGAAGCTACAACCATACTGGATGTAAGACAAAAAATGCTTTTACATAATTATTTCGCAGCTATTTACATGTTTGTTTCATTCTTATCATTATGATTATTCTTATGAAAAATATTGTTTTTTTTTCGTCCGCACACCTGTTACCTATAAAAAAATATTTACACAATTATAGCATACGATTTTCCTAATCTGAACTTCCTGTTTTCGGTTGGATACAAAAACGGATAAAACAAAAACAGACGCAAAATATAAAACTGTAAAGTGGGGAAACACATTTCCACAAAATTGCATTAATGATGATCTCGTTTGCTGCTGTATATCTAGATAGGCTCTTTTAAATCCAGCAAATATTTTAACATTATTCCACACCTTAACTCATACTCTTGCTCTTTCTAACCTTGCATCTCATTGATTTAAGCATATATATATATATATATATATATATATATATATATATATATATATATATATATATATATATATATATATATATATATATATATATATATATTATCATCATCATCACCATCATCATCATCATCATCATCATCATCTCCTTCCACGCCTGTTCTAGCTTAAATATCCTCAGTCACGTCTACCTTGAGCTTTCAAATAAATACTTCTGCATTCCTCATCTACTTTGTGTTCTATAATCCTCAGCCCGGTAGGACTGAGTCTTCCAGCTCTTTTAGTGCCTTATGGAGCCCAGTTGAAAGTTTAGTGAACTAATCTCTCGTAGGGAGTGCAAAGAGCCTGCCTGAACCATCTCCGTCTACCTCCACCATGATCTCGTCCACATATGGATATCGGGTTATCTCTCTTATTGTTTCATTCCTAATCGTGTCCTGCAATTTAACTCCAAAAATTCTTCTATGGGCTTCGTTCTAAATTTTATAAGATCAGAAGGATATTTCATTGTCATACCCCGAGTCATGTCTATACACTAACACCACCAAGCCATTTTCTGATTTGTTATATTTTTTTTCTTTCAAAAATTCAAAATTCAAAGATCCTGTACTAGTGATCATAGTTCCTAAAAGATTAAATGATTCCGCCCCGTTAATCCTTTCTCCCTCCAATGAAATTTCATCCCCCATTTAACATTCCTTTCTCGTCACCTGTACTTCTCCATATTATCTTGAGACCAACCACCTGTGATATTTCATGCATACTGGTAAGCAACCTTTGCAAGTCTAGTGGTGTTCTGCTAACAAGGACAACATCATCAGCATGCACTAGGTCAGCTTATTGACTGCTATCAATCCAGTCAAATCCTTCTCCACCATCCCCAATTGTTCTATACATTACAAAACACATAAGAAGCATAAACAACATTGGTTACAACATTTTTCTTTGGAGAACTCCACTGTGCATACAAAATTCATTTGATAGGACTCAACTAACATTAACTATTCACTTCTTTTGCTCATGAACAGACATAATCAAATATACATATATAAGAAGAATTCCATTTTAACGCAGGACTCTCCACAAAATTAGCTGATGCACACTATCAAAGGCCATTTCATAGACCACAAATGCCATCAAAAGTCAACTTTATAAATTCTACACA
>NC_090726.1:55595347-55612847 GCF_036898095.1 Palaemon carinicauda | reverse complement strand
ATCAATAAATATATATATATATATATATATATATATATATATATATATATATATATATATATATATATATATATTCAAATAAGCCATATATATTTTGATATATTAATGTCTGGATTCTCTTAACGACCTCGGGATCAGAGCCCCAGGCGAAATCTCACAAAGACAAGAGCTTGGCTCCGGCCGGGAATCGAACCCTGGTCGGCAAGCTTATATAGACAGTGACTAACCCATTCGGCCACGAATAGGTCGGTAGGGTCCCTGCCAGAATGGTTTCTAGCCGTACAGGTGGTAGTTCAAATCACCACCCGGCCAGAAGCTGTTACCGTAAAATGAATTCCAAGTGGATATGTATTCCCAAGATAGAATTCGGTATTAAATGCATTTCGTAGGTGATATTTACATTATTTAAAATCTCGTGTTCTTGTGATATATGTTCATTAAAATAACCACGTGTTGCAAACTCACAAATCAGCTATCATGGTGGAGATGGGTCTATTCCAAGTCTATGAACAGAATCTTGAATTCGACAGGAATATATAAGGGGACTTGTCATAAACTTTCAGTCTCTCTTGATAGCTGAGTCGGTAGGGTCCCTGCCAGCATGGTTTCTAGCCGTACAGGTGGTGGTTCGAATCACCACCCGGCCAGAAGCTGTTACCATAAAATGAATTCCAATTGGATATGTATTCCCAAGATAGAATTCGGTATTAAATGCATTTCGTGGGTGATATTTACATTAATTAAAATCACGTGTGCTTGTGATATATGTTCATTAAAATAACCACGTGTTGCAAACTCACGATTCAGCTATCATGGTGGAGATGGGTCTATTTCAAGTCTATGAACAGAATCCTGAATTCGACAGGAATATGTAGGGGGACTTGTCATAAACTTTTAGTCTCTCTTGATAGCTGAGTCGGTAGGGTCCCTGCCAGCATGGTTTCTAGCCGTACAGGTGGTGGTTCGAATCACCACCCGTCCAGAAGCTGTTACCATAAAATGAATTCCAAGTGGATATGTATTCCCAAGATAGAATTCGGTATTAAATGCATTTCGTGGGTGATATTTACATTAATTAAAATCACGTGTGCTTGTGATATATGTTCATATATATATATATATATATATATATATATATATATATATATATATATATATATATATATATATATATATATATATATATATATATATTCATATACTGTATATATATATATATATATATATATATATATATATATATATATATATATATATATATATATATATATGTATATATATAATATATATATATATATATATATATATATATATATATATATATATATATATATATATATATATATATATATATATATATATATATATATATATATATACATATATATATATATATATATATATATATATATGTATATATATATATATATATATATATATATATAAATAAAATATATATATATATATATATATATATATATATATATATATATATATATATATATATATATATATATACACACACACGCACACACACACACACATATATATATATATATATATATATATATATATATATATATATATATATATATATATATATATATATATATATATATATTGAGTAGCACGTGATTTCTATCTAGATATGTTTATTCACTTGGAAAAAAATCAAATAGGGTAATTTTGGTAGCATTTCTGTTTGTAAATGTAACTAATTGAAAGAATAAAGACACTTTCATTTTATCTTAAAATATATTCTAAATATATGATGTGGCAATGTAATTCATAAAGTCCTCAACTTTAATGTATGGAATACTTTATAGAGTCTTCATTTTGTGTTGTTGAAGGAAGAGAACGGGGTATTAAAGATATCCAGGTAACTTTTTCAAATTTACATTCTGGAGAACTCACCAATGGATTTAATCACCAGAACAATAAGAGCTAGATCCTCTTTCAAAATGCCTATAAAAAATCGAAGTCTTCTTTTGATGCAGTTTCCAATCTGTGGAAATGATTTCATGTTTGTTGCTTTTACCATGAGGACTTCCATTTCATTTGATATCAGTCAATGAGAAAATGCGTAATTTTTGGGAGGCCCTGCGTTACCTACTGTGGATTAATGCTAACATTTTGACGTATATATATATATATATATATATATATATATATATATATATATATATATATATATATATATATATATATATATATATATATATATATATATATATATATATATATATATATATATATATATATATATATATATATATATATATATATATTATTACTACCCAAGCTACAACCCTAGTTGGAAAAGCAAGATGCTATAAGCCCAGGGACTCCAACAGGGAAAAATAGCCCAGTGAGGAAAGGAAATAAGGAAATAAATAAAAGAAGAGAACAAATTAACAATAAATCATTCTAAAATAAGAAACAACGTCAAAACAGACATGTCATATAATAAACTATCAACAATATCAAAAACAAATATGTCATAAATAAACTATAAAAAGACTATGTCCGCCTGGTCAACAAAAAAGCATTTGCTCCAACTTTGAACTTTTGAAGTTCTACTGATTCAACCACCCGATTAGGAAGATCATTCCACAACTTGGTAACAGCTGGAATAAAACTTCTAGAGTACTGCATAGTATTGAGCCTCGTGATGGAGAAGGCCTGGCTATTAGAATTAACTGCCTGCCTAGTATTACGAACAGGATAGAATTGTCCAGGGAGATCTGAATGTAAAGGATGGTCAGAGTTGTGAAAAATCTTATGCAACATACATAATGAACTAATTGAACAACGGTGCCAGAGATTAATATCTAGATCAGGAATAAGAAATTTAATAGACCGTAAGTTTCTGTCCAACAAATTAAGATGAAAATCAGCAGCTGAAGACCAGACAGGAGAACAATACTCAAAACAAGGTAGAATGAAAGAATTAAAACACTTCTTCAGAATAGATTGATCACCGAAAATCTTGAAAGACTTTCTCAATAAGCCTATTTTTTGTGAAATTGAAGAAGACACAGACCTTATATGTTTCTCAAAAGTAAATTTACTGTCGAGAATCACACCTAAAATTTTGAAAGAGTCATACATATTTAAAGAAACATTATCAATACTGAGATCCGGATGTTGAGGAACCACCGTCCTTGACCTACTTACAATCATACTTTGAGTTTTGTTAGGATTCAACTTCATACCCCATAATTTGCACCATGCACTAATTCTAGCTAAATCTCTATTAAGGGATTCACCAACCCTAGATCTACATTCAGGGGATGGAATTGATGCAAAGAGAGTAGCATCATCTGCATATGCAACAAGCTTGTTTTCTAGGCCAAACCACATGTCATGTGTATATAGTATGAAAAGTAATGGGCCAAGAACACTACCCTGTGGAACACCAGATATCACATTCCTATAATCACTATGGTGCCCATCAACAACAACTCTTTGAGATCTATTACTTAAAAAAATCAATAATAATGCTAAGAAACGACCCACCCACTCCCAACTGTTTCAGTTTGAAAACAAGGGCCTCATGATTAACACGGTCAAAGGCAGCACTAAAATCAAGGCCAATCATACGAACTTCCCGACCACAATCAAGGGATTTCTGTACAGCATTGGAGATTGTAAGAAGGGCATCACATGCTCCAAGGCCTTTACGAAAACCAAATTGCAAACTGGGGAAGAGATGATTACCTTCAGCAAACCTATTAAGACGTTTTGCCAGAAGACGTTCAAAAACTTTAGATAATATGGGAGTTATGGAAATTGGGCGGTAATCAGTGGGACTTGAGCTACCACAAACACATTTACATAGAGGAGTAACATTACCAATTCTCCAACTAGTGCTAAAAGCTCCTCTTCTTGCTAACTTGCGCAAAATAACAGATAACTTTGGAGCTAAGAAATCTGCTGTCTTTATAAAAAACAAAGGAAAAATACCATTTGGGTCTACACCTCCATAAGCATCAACGCTATTAGGGGTACAGATTGCTATGTGGCGTGTCAAGAATACGTCCTCTGATATTACACGATATCCTTGAGAGAAAATTTGAGGATATTCGCTCCAGGAGTTAAAATTCTGGGACTTAAAGGTTTAATTCTTAGGGAATATCACTGTAGTAACATATATCCCTTAGGAAGCTACTTTAGGAACTTCCATCAGGACGACATGGCGATCTCACCCAAAAATAGATTTTTAGCTTTGCTCAAAACCTGTTATATATATATATATATATATATATATATATATATATATATATATATATATATATATATATATATATATATATATATATATATATATATATATATATATATATATATATATATATATATATATATATATATATATATATATATATATATATATATATATATATATATATATATATATATATATATATATATATATATATATATATATATATATATATATATATATATATATATATATATATATATATATATATATATATATATATATATATATATATATATATATATATATATATATATATATATATATATATATATTATATATATATAAATATATATATATATATATATATATATATATATATATATATATATATATATATATATATATATATATATGTATATATATAACAGGTTTTGAGCAAAGCTAAAAATCTATTTTTGGGTGAGATCGCCATGTCGTCCTGATGGAAGTTCCTAAAGTAGCTTCCTAAGGGATATATGTTACTACAGTGATATTCCCTAAGAATTAAACCTTTAAGTCCCAGAATTTTAACTCCTGGAGCGAATATCCTCAAATTTTCTCTCAAGGATATCGTGTAATATCAGAGGACGTATTCTTGACACGCCACATAGCAATCTGTACCCCTAATAGCGTTTATGCTTCGAGGGGGACGTGGCAGAATAGAAGGGGGGCCTTATCAAGGTTACCCCAGTTCTCGTACTACTATTGACCACCACCACAGTACCATTCCTAAGATGGCGGACATTCCTTGTAGCATTGAGTGTGGTGCTACAGATACAACGCCCCAGGGAGGAATACTGTGACGATCTTTTCTTTTTAGAAAAGAAGGGTGGGTTCATCAGGACGACATGGCGATCTCACACAAAAATAGATTTTTCTCTTCGCTCAAAATCCGTTTTTTTGGGCTTAAGCCATGTCATCCTGATGGAAGCATACCAGAGCATTAGTGTATCTGTGGATTTTCATCAATGCCTTAACCTTGGGTCAGCATTTCTATGATCATTTGGACCAATCAACACAAATGATGTTACCGTTATCTGTCATTATCACTAATCATACACGATGTTAGTGCTTCCTGACCCCTACAAGGAAGAGTCATTCTAGGCAGTAGAAAAGCGGTCTCAAGGTTATCATATATTGTATGAACAAACATAAGTATACACTGGATGTTCAAACTATCTCGTAATTTGTGAATATTATCAAGTACTTATCAGTGTTTCTTATATCCATTGTTTGTGAGCATACAAATATATGAAGAGTACATACTCTGGACGTTTAATCATGCAATTGTCGGGCGAATTAGGATGCAATTACATTCTAATAGACACTTATATTCAAGAAATATCTAAGTGAATTTGCAAATAAAACGAATGTAGCATGATACATGTACAGAGATTATCCTTCTTTCTTGGGAAGAAAGAAATGATGAGTGCCACTCTCAGATTGAAGAAAATTTATAATAAAATTTCTCTTCATATTTCCTGTACCGGTTACTTCTATCTACACTGTGTACTACGTACACATGTCACTAGTGCTTTCTGTGTAATTCAACAACAGGGATTTTTTAAGAGTTGGTGTCACCATGGTAACATTTATTCAAAGGAGGTCACACTATGAGAGATGATCCCTTCTCCCTTTAATTAACAGTCCCAGTCAATTAGCTGTTCATCGTAGAATTAGACAGCAGGTTAAATACTCTACCCGACCATCACCACATACTGCTTCAGTTCATGGACCTGCTTAGCACAGTGTTTGTAGAACACTCTGGATGACTCTCATCAAGTATATGAGCGAGGACATTCAAAGTCCCAAGCAATTAACTGTTTATGACATTAATTAGGGGGCAGGTTTTAATATACTAGCTGCCGCCACTTCATAGTGCTTCAGTTCATGGAACTGTTTTGCATAGTGTTTGTAAAACATTCTGGATGATTTCCATCTGGAGTATGAACGAAGACGCTCAAAGTCCATATACTAAAAGAAGTTCAGTGATGAAGCAATCTTTCTCGGATCATGACCTGGGGGAGTACTGTCAGGATCCGCTCTACGAATAAAGTAGGTGAGCTTCAACCTCAGTTGTTTTAGGGATAAGTTTTATCCAGAGTTTTCTCCTTTAAAGAGCTGTCCTTCCCTGAAGTCTGAAGTTCTACGAAGATAGACCTTTAGACACTCTACCGGACATAGAGAGACATCAAACTTCAGAGGGTAGATTCTCCCATTCTTAGCGAGAAAGATCGGATCAGGGAAGAGATTCAGTTCTCCTGTTTCTGCGAACTGAATGTGGCCCTCATCTCTAGATAGGGCCCCTATTTCACTAACTCTAGCCCCTGAGGCTATAGCAAACAGAAAAATAACCTTTTGGGTTAGATCCTTAAGCGAAAATCTTCCTTGTTCATGGATGAGGCATAATGTAGGACCTTGTCCAAAGACCAAATGATGGACTTTGGTGGTGCTGCAGGCCTAAGCCTTGCACATGACTTCGGGATCTTATTAAAGTTCTCATTCGCCAAGTCCAATTGAAAAGCATATAGAAGAGGTCTAGTCAAGGCTGATTTGCACGTAGTTATTGTGTTGGCCGCCAAACCTTGGTAATGAAGACAGATAAAGAAGGACATACAGAAGTTCATTGAAATCTCTTTCGGTCCTTTTGCTTATACAAAAGCAACCCACTTTTTCCATGATGACTCATATTGTCTTCTAGTTGTATTCTTCTAAGAATTCTATATTGCCTTCTGAGATCCCAAACCTTTTCCTAACCGCTAGGGCAAGAAAATCATGCAATGAAGGGTTCGGGTTCTTTATGATAAATCGAACGCTATTAATCTCTGAACTTTCTGAAGTAGTCCTGGGTTCAGAACTAGGGACAGCCTCAGCCTCCGTTCTTTTTTCAGAGAGGACAGATTGCTCCTGGGCTGCCTGGGAGCCAAGAGAGCTCCTCCTCCCTGGAAGGATCTCAGCTTATTGAGGATTCTCAGCAGGTGATTAGATGGGATGAACTGGAAATCCTAAGTCTATCCCTCCCATTTCAGAGACATGATGTCGGTCATTTTTATTAGAGGATCCTCGTATGGGGCTACGTATCGAGGTAGTGCCTTGACGACGTTCGTAATGAAGAGGTCGGACTGCAGTTCAGCTACTTGTTCCCATTTGGGAGAGAATAGGTCTGCGTCCATGGACCATTCTAACTCTATCGGCTTGATCCCGAATAGAGCATCCACTGTCACATTGCGGATCGGTTGTATATGAACTGCTGACAGGTTCCATCCTTTTAGGTAAGGGATGGTTAACTACACGTAGACTGTATGAGACGTTCTCTAGCATCGTCGATTGCAGCGTCTCGTTATTGCTTCGGAGTCCCAGATCAGCCGTAGACAATGTGATCTGCGTGGAGAGTTTCTCGACTCATGACAGGACCAACATGGTCTTGGGACTTTCGGGCTTTGACCTTTGTTAGGGAAGCGATTAAGGATGGACCGATATCGGTCTTTTTAGATCTCTTCGAGCGTTTGATGCTTGTTTTCTCCAGACTCTCAACGCATCTTGCAGCAGTGGCCTTAGCACCAGGACTGTCTCTATTGCGAACTGGAGAGAGATCAGAGTTCTTCCCTGTTCGTGTTTTGGGAATCTGATTGATTACCAGAGTCTCTTGACCGACCTTGCCATCTCCTTTTACATTCCCAAAGGAAAGGAGAGTTGGTGTAACCACAGGATTCAATGACTTTTTTGCCATTGAAACCCTTGAGCTGGAGAGAATCGAGACTTCTTGAAGCTTATCTTGCATCCGCGATGTTCCGGGGACGGGATCATTTCCTTGGATGTTCATAGACCAGCCACCTTGGGTGCTGCTGTGACGGCGCCGAGTGAGGGTGTGAACTCAAAGGCAGGTTAGAAAGGACTGAGTTATAATATTATAGAACACTCTCCTTTAAATACAAAACCTCAAGGCAACAGGACATAACAAGTTCACAAGACAGACAATATCACAGAGGAAAAACCAGACATGAATTTTCATGTTCGTTTTAGTGCGAGGGAAGAGCGAAGATACAAGCATAATATATACAAAAGGAATTATGTAAAATTGTGTGAAACACGGTTGGTACATGGCTCCCCCCCTAAAAATGACATACTGTACATGTTAAATAGGGCGCCCTGATCTAGAGAGGCAAACTATAGGCGGGTCATCTGGCAGAAGATAAGCAGGTTTTAGACGATCAATGGAGACCCAGTCTTCTTTGCCCCGAATGTTTAGGAGGAATACTTTCGGATTGCGTCGGATCACAAGGAAAGGGCCCGTGTAAGGGGGCGTTAGTGGTGGCTTGCTGGTGTCGTTGCGCAGGAAGACGTGCGTTGCAGAGTGCAAGTCCGTTGGTATGTGATGCTTCGCTGGGGGCTTGTAAGTCTGGCGGCACGGAGTAAATTTTCCCACGACGTGACGTAAGCGCTGGAGATCGTCAGAGGAGGTTGTAGAAGGAAAAAACTCGGCAGGGACGACCAACGGGTCGCCATACACCATTTCGGCTGCCGAGACGTCGAGGGCGTCTTTAGGAGTGGTCCTTAGTCCAAGGAGGACCCAGGGAAGCTGAGTAAACCAGTTGCAATCCTTGCAGCGGGACATCAAAGCTGCTTTGAGGGTGCGATGAAAACGTTCAACCATTCCATTGGCAGCGGGGTTGTAGGCCGTTGTGTGATGTAGGGTGATGCCCAGGAGATTCGCTAATGACGTCCATAATTGAGAGGTGAAAGTGGTTCCCCTGTCAGAAGTAATATGCTCAGGGATACCGAATCTTGAAATCCATCCACAGAGTAAGGCAGATGTACATGAGGCGGACGTTGCAGTTTCCATGGGAATGGCTTCAGGCCAACGAGTGGAGCGGTCGATGACGGTAAACAGGTAACGATGTCCTTGTGATGTGGGTAGGGGGCCTACAACGTCGACGTGAATGTGTGCGAAACGACGCTGAGGTTGAGGAAAGGTGCCCACTCCTGAATCCGTGTGTCGTTGTACTTTGGAAGTTTGGCAAGAAGTACAGGCACGGACCCAATCCTTAGCATCCTTAGAAATGCCATGCCAAATGAACTTTGCCTTCAGCAGCTGTGCAGTAGAACGGCACGAGGGATGTGAAAGGCCGTGGATGAGATCAAACACCTGTCGGCGCATGGGAGCAGGAATCCAAGGTCGCGGTCTACCAGTACTGACGTCACAGAGGAGGGTGGTGTTGGTGGAGGTTTGAAGGTCATGAAGTGGGTTCACATCACGAGAAGAGCCGTCTGCGGCAGGTTGCAGGCGAGTAATACTGGTCATTTTCCCGAGGGTGAGCGAAACTCTTTGTACCCCCAACGGTTGTTGAGAGAGCTGAA
The DNA here is from genome assembly GCF_036898095.1 of Palaemon carinicauda. Classification (NCBI taxonomy): domain Eukaryota; kingdom Metazoa; phylum Arthropoda; class Malacostraca; order Decapoda; family Palaemonidae; genus Palaemon; species Palaemon carinicauda. The sequence goes on along the minus strand of NC_090726.1, from coordinate 55,603,222 downwards.
AAAGCATTGCTATACGGGTGGCTGGCGACGGCGAGTACTGCTGCAGAAGGTATGCGTTAACGGCGTCATAGTAACGGTGAAAGGTGGAGGGGGGGGGAGGAGCGAGTCACTCCGGGGTCACCAATGTGACGGAGCCGAGGGAGGGTTGTGAACTCAAAGGCAGGTTGGAAACGACTGAGTTATAATATTATAGAACACTCTCCTTTATATACAAAACCTCAAGGCAACAGGACATAACAAGTTCACAAGACAGACAATATCACAGAGGAAAAACCAGACATGAATTTTCATGTTCGTTTTAGTGCAAGGGAAGAGCGAAGATACAAGCATAATATATACAAAAGGAATTATGTACAATTGTGTGAAACACGGTTGGTACACTGCCCACCCCAGGCTCTCGTCCAGGGACATTGTAGCTTGAACCTTTCCTAGGCTTAATTATTGCGTGACTGTGTCTGCCAATTTTATGAAGATATCTAGGACTGTGTCTAGTCTGACAAGTGTTTTTCCTGGGATATACGTTACTTTGTGTAACTTGAATCCTAGATAGGAGGGGAGAGGGTGATTGACTGGAAGTTGCCAATAGACGACTTCCAGGTCTGGTAAGACTGCGGACACCATTTTTTTGCAACAGGGTCCTTATGTTCAGAAGGATAAACATTCTGAATTCATTGTTTTATTTGGACTTGTTGAGTGGCGACAAGTCCAGAATGACTCTGAATTTTCTGGAGTCTTTCTCGTAGACACACAACGGCTTTCCCTGGAATTCGGTAGACTATAGTTTCCTTACTACCTGTACGCTCTAGAGCTCTCAGGTAAATTCCTCCAGGAGGGTTTTGGATTATAGGAGGAGTTGAGGAAATGGTGGTAGAGACATCTCCACCTCCCATCTCAGTCCCATCTTGATTAGGCCATTGACCCAAGGATCGAAGGTCCAGCGATGCTAAAGGAACCTCCCTCCTACCAGAAGCATTTCTAGGCTTCGACTGATCAGTAGGATTATATTTTTGACCACCTGCCTGTGGCAGCGGCTGTGGGTCCCCAACCTAAGAGGAAGACGGAAAGGTCTGGAAATTCATTTCGAGCTGTTCAACAACTTCCCACAGTTGTAGTGTCCCAAATGAATTTCCAGAACTTTCCGTCTTCCTCTTAGGTTGGGGACCCACAACCGTGGAAGACTCTCTTTTTGAAAGGATGCCCCACTTTTAGAGAAGTCCTACTTTCTCCGTGGTGGCGTTCTTAATCACTTTCCTGACTAACCTCATCTGGAAAGAGGTGTTTACCCCAGATGTTGGAAGATAATAGCTTCTTCTACGAGATGTAGAGTTTGCCGTTTAAAATCGGCATCAGCTCTGCAAACCTCCATTGATTGGTTTTGGAGCATGTCAGAAGGTCTTGATCTATGGGTCGTTTGTATGACCCCTGAGGAGCGACAAGTGGAGCTTTACAAGGCTCTACATTGCATTTCGCTTCCTGCTTTTCGCTCTGTTTGCAAAAGTTTTCTATTAGATTCTTCACTTGGGCCCATAACTGGTCCATTCCATTTAATAGAGGGATAAAAGGCGAAGATATCGATGTCGCTGGCTCTAGAGCCGGTATAGACGGAGACAATTCCAACCCGTCATTCTCCCCTTCTTCCCGTGGGCGCTTTCTGCCCTCCTTCCCAAAGGTTATCTGGCCGTCGGGCGATGTACCTCGTCTCTGGGGTACCACTATTTCCTTACTTGCTGTTGGAAAAAGTATCCTATGCATCCTGTCATTAGCCAGGTAATTTCCCAGAGATATTTTCTGAAAGACTCTCACCCAGTTGCGTAGCTTGAAACGAGCTGCATCCCCAGTCTCTACCGACTTGGGATTCTTGAAACCCTCGGACAATGAGGTCCGACATACTTTGTAAGCCTGCGGGTTCCAATAATGCAGGGGTTTGGAAATAATATTGCAGGGGGCATGAAACCTGCCTGCATTATGTCCGTAAAAACACTTGATCTTAGTTTTGCAGAAGACTGCAACACATGACATCTGGTGTTCCTCCTGTAAAGAAAGGAAAACAAAATGAGTATACGATTGATTATCTCACTGATAACCAATGTATCAAAAGTTGTATCTAAACAGAATAGCTTAGGATAACAAGCTATAAAGGGATAGTAGGAGACACATACTTGTGTATCCTCTGCAAACAAATGCTGTTGCCTCCACTCAGTATTAAATGTGAGGAGATTCCCTTATCAAAGGAACTCCAACTAAAAAAGGGGGGTTCTCACCCCTAGGGATAGATAAGTGTATAATTCACTATCCCTTTTATACTAAACACTGTGGGGTAAGGATGACTGATTTCTCAATCAGCTTAATGAAGAAACACTATTCCTTCAATATAAAAGCTGCACCAGCAGAAGCTCGCAGAAGGGTACCCAAGATATGCTAGAAATAACTCCTGTATAATCGTACTGTAGTTTTCTGTTTTCAGTATGTACTATATTGCAAATAACTGGCTACTGTATAATTATATATTGTGTGATCCAGCCAATGTGCTGGCTTTATGGCAAGCATCTGACTGCACGGTCCAGCGGGCATGATGCCAACTGGACTGGGGAAAAATAAACATATATTTGTGTATCCCACCCAACCTATTTGTTGTGACCTCCCTTACAATATTATATCAAAGAGTTTTCTAATCATGGAGACTCAAGGATAAGGGCTCTGCCTTTTAACCCTTTTACCCCCAGGCTATTTGGAACTTTCCAACCCTTAACCCACCCCCCCGGCCTTTTTTTTCAAAAACATTTTGCAATATCTATTTTTCAAAGTGCTCTAAAAGCCTTAATTTTTGTCATAGAGAGGTGAGATTGGTCTCTTTCTTTTGGAAAATGCCCGAAGTTTCTCCTAAAGTTATCAGAAGTATGCAAAAAAAATGTAAATAGCAGTTTTTTGCAAGGAGATACCAGTACGTCCATGGGGGTAAAGGGATGAGTTTTGTGAAACGTACTAGTACGTCCATTGGGGGTGAAAGGATTAAGGGTTGGGAGTGTAATCTCCAGTCCTTAAAAATTTCAATATTGCAGGGTAATCTGAAGACTGATTTTTAATCAGGATTTTTGAAGAAATTAAATTCTTTCAATATGAGATTGGGTTCCACAAATACTTGGTTAGGATACTCAAAATATATTGGAAAACACTACTAGTATAAAATATACAGTAGCTTTCTATTTGCAGTATATCCTTTACTGCAAATATACTAACTACCTGTATAAACATATACTGTAGTTCAGTCGGCATGCCGTCGGCATAGCTAGGTTTTGCCGCCACATCCACCCTGCTAGCTAGAAGAGAGAGAGAGATAGCATGGAGAAAAGGCTACCTAATACTGTGTATATATACAGTAAATATGGATGTAAAAGTCTAATTTTACTACCTTTCTCCAGAAAGAAGGTTCAAATGGAAGGGGAGAATGTAATATTCAAGATTCCATCCAGCTACAGTACAGTCGCCAGCAAGGTCCTATCTATACCCTGCCGGCTGGCACTGCTGGCCACCAGTATCAGTACAGTCGGCGTGCTGCTGGTTGAGTCAGCACCAATCTGTGCCGGCCTGGTAGGTAACAGAGTCTGTTGCTAGCAGTCCAAGGGAGAACTGAAGAGCCTTTGGTAACAGACTTCCCACTCACAGCCAATATGTCCTCCAGCTGCCGGCCGGCAGCTGCCCTGGCTGCCTGCCAGCAGCCATCATGACTGCCGGCCGGCACTTGCCATGACTGCCGGCCGGCAGCTGTCATGGCTGCCTGCCAGCAGTTGTCACTACTGCCGGCCGGCAGTTGTCATGGCTGCCTGCTACTGAATTAGCTACTTGCAGTTGGACAACGGCTGAAGAGAGGGAGTCTGGTCAATAAAAAACTTTCTCTTAATTTTTTATATGCTATATATAATAGTCTGGCTTACTTCCTAGATTTTTCCATTTGCTGATTGATTACATGAATATTTTCACTTGTTTAATATGTGTTTCTCAAACCTGCTTCCTCTCGTAGTTGATTAAAGTCTAGCTGTCTATTTCTTCTGCCTGATACAATCATTAAGAATATTTCATATGTTATTAAGAGTAAATTATTCGGTGGTAATTGTTGATAATTTCGAGAATTAGGGTTTCTGAATTGTTGCTTTAAGTTCAGTGAGATTTACGATCATGAAATTACCTTAATTTATTATTTAAATCAATTTCAGGGTGTTTTATCCTGCTGCGTTGCCTCTTTTCATACATTTTACTGCTTTCTTGAATTCTCCTACTCTACTTTTAGTACCAGCTCATGAGTTTCATGATTTCTATTGACAAAGTTATATCTTATATCACTATTGCATAGTATTGTGTAGAAATCCCAAGCAATTTTCATCATTCCTTGTTTTGTTGATAATACTTCCTTTTTAAGAACTTGAGGCAAACATCTGTTGGTGCCCTCTTTTAAGTCTTATTTTCATCAAGTTAATGCATTATTCTTTTTTAGTTTCCTAATTGTTTTTGGATTTTGCATACAAATATCTATAGTTTGCTTATTAATTTGGATAATTCTAGTAATTCTATTTCTTCTCTCTTGGATTTTACATTTATGTTTAATCTCTTCTTTATTATTTTTTAGGTCTTTTCTGAGAGTTTACTTTGATCTTGTTTAGGAACTTTTCCACATATCACTTGTGTTGATTTCATTATCTTTTTAATTACTGTTTATTTATTTATCATTTTACTTCCTTCCATTTCCTTATGTAGTTTTGAGTAACTATTTTGTATTGCCAAATTAAACTTCTCAGCGTTTTCTCTTATTACAGTATTTTACTTTCTTTCACAAAACTAGTTTCTCTCCTTTACTTAGGTCTTACAAAATTCTATTTCTCACCAAGTTATGGCCGCTTGGCTTTCCTTTGTTTAATACGATTACATCTTCAACTGGATAGAAAAATCTTTTCTCACTGCCAATGATATCTATTTATATTCTCCATATTTGGCTTCTCTGTGTCAGTTTTCTATATATTCTTTTTTTTTGAAATAAAAGATTTTAGGGATTCTATGATTATTCATTTCAGCAAATTCTATAATCATATCTCTGTTAATACTTACACACTACAGATTCGCCTCGCTCCTTCTCACCTAGTTTAGTATTGAAATCAGCCAAAACAAATGTAAACCGAGTATCATTATATATATATTTTTTCTTTTTTAATAGATCCCTTCAGACCTTCATAAAAAGTTCCTATTTCTTCCTTTGTATGGGATACGTTTGATAGTTATACCTGCAATTTTCAAATATCATTAACACCCGACGATAGTCCACTGCAGGGCGAAACCCTCAGATATGTCCATCCAATCCAGCCTCACTGTGTTCATTCTATGCCAGTGTATACCCAAATAATTTCTTAGTTCGTCAATGACTCGTCTTCTATTTCCTCCCCTGCTTCGTTTGCAATCTCCAGGGATACATTCTTCTATTCATGTTGTCCATGTGTTATTTGTCATTCTCATCATATCCCATGCCCACGTACATTTTTTCCTTACTTATTATTAAAATATCCTTCAGTATAGTTTGCTCTCATATCCATATTTCTCTTTTGACGACTCTCCACGTTGAACCCATAATTATTCTCTCACCAGGTTTTTGACAGTACTGCTTAATCTTCTACTACTTTAGAAAGGTTCTCTGATACACAAAATAATACTTGTAGGACCAGTTGATCAAGTACTTTTCTTTATTTCTTTTTAGAGAAAAAAATATCTTTATTTTCATATGCATATTGTGTTTACCAAAACTTCTCCACCCGGTTCTTACCATACTTTCAGTTAAGGTTTCATGTCCAGGGTAAACACATACTGTCTGTTCTAAGAATGCACAGTCATTAACAATTTATAGATATTTGTTTATTACCCTTATTTGATGTCTCTACATTTTCATTGAATATTATCCTAAGTTTACTAATATTAAATTTTTAATCTAAGATTATTTTCTTTTCTTTTCATTTAATTCTATTAGTGATGTCAATTCCTTCTATTATTTACTTTGCTATGTGCATTTCTTAGGGCATTCCCTCATTAATGTTAATTCATACATTTTCCTAATGTAAAATATTGAAGTTACCATTGAGGCATGATCCTCTTCAAGAACCTTTCTACGTATTTATTGTGCTGTTCCCAATTTATTTTTTCAAATTACTATTCATTTCTTTTTTTATTATCCTCGTAATCTCCTCCTACGTATATTAACGCAAATGGCTTCACTTAGATTCCACCAGTCATCATAATCTTGAGCTTTTAAAAAAACATTTCTCAATTCATGAACGCCTACTTCACGCTTCATAGTCCTCATCCTTGTGTAGGCCTGGGTCTTCCAACTCTTCTTGTGTGTTGTGAAGCCCAGTTAAAAGTTAGGCTAACAAATCTTCCTTGAGAAGTGCGAAGAGTATGCCCAAACCATCTCCATCTATCCCCCACTATGTTCTCATCCTCATATGGCCCTTGTGCAGTCTCTCTTATAGTTCCATTTCTAATCTACCCATGTATACTTGTTATCATCTTTTTTTATGAAAAGAGAATGCAATTTATTACCTGTTCTTGTTCATCACACATATACAGTATACCAGTCTCTCACTACTCTCATTTTCCCCTGGTACATCATACTTCCCAATGACACCTTCTATCTGTACGGCACCCGTTAAGGTCACCCATGACCACTACATAATTCCTTCTATCCAGCCCTACTACACACCTATTTAATTCATTCCGCTGTTCTTCACTTTTCGCACAACCTGACCCATACACATAATCAAAAGCCCATCACTTCCTCCTCAACCTAACCCTTACCCAAATTAACTAGATGATATATGCTTTCATTCCACTACTTTACTTATCATCTACTCACTAAGCAATAAAGCTACACCGTCTCTGACTCTTCCCCTTTCAATCCCAGATACTCTACCAGTCACTTCACCAAACACCACTTTACCCTTCCCTTTTATCTCTATCTCACATAAAGCCAATTATCCATCCTTCTATTCGCAACATACTTCCAATCACATATCGTTCTACATCCACGCACATTCAGACCCCCCAAAACTAGAGTGCTCCGAGCAGTCCCTCTCCCCCTAGCTCCACCTCGTGGATATCTCACAGGAATAAGATACAGGAGGGGGGGGGGGGCTCCCAGTCCCCTATCCCCAGTCCCTTTTAGTCGCTTCATATGACACATAGGGATACATTGGCGTTATCGTAATTGTTGTTATAACCTCGCGGCAATATATATATATATATATATATATATATATATATATATATATATATATATATATATATATATATATATATATATATATATGTAAATAAATTTCCAATCTCTGCTTACCAGACTGCATAAAATATCACACGGAGTTTGGCTGAAGATAAATAGAAGAATGACATAGATGATGAGAACGGAGTATGCCATGGAAATGAAATATCCCTGGAAGAAGAAAGGATTAATGAGGTAGAGGCACTTGAGTGTTTAGGAAATATGATGTACAATACAGGGCCTTTACAGTTAGGTTAAGTAAAATTTGGAATTCAAAAAACCTGAAATTACATATGAAAATCAGACTATATATCAGTTTAGTGAGATTGGTCTTACTCTATTGACATGAGTCATGGTATGCCAATGAAACAATCTCCAATAGATATATTCGATTTCAGAACAGAGCACTCAGAATGATATTTGGAGTTGAATCGTGGGACAGGATTAGAAATGAGACTGTAAGAGAGATTAATCGAGTGCTAGATGTGAATGAGATCATGGTGAAGGGTAGATGGAGATGGTTTGGTCATGCTCTTCACACTCCCCAAGAGAGATAAGTTCATCAAACATCAGTTGGGCTC
>NC_090726.1:55570347-55582847 GCF_036898095.1 Palaemon carinicauda | reverse complement strand
CAACACGTCTTCTGTTCACTCAAAACTTTAAGTTAATCAAATCAAGAGAGAGAGAGAGAGAGAGAGAGAGAGAGAGAGAGAGAGAGAGAGAGAGAGAGAGAGAGAGAGAGAGAGAGAGAGAGAGAGAGAGAGAGAGAGAGAATAGTTTTATTTTTAAACTCTTCTTTTAATTATAAACTTTTTCATTCGATGTTTTTTATGGTTGCATTGACAGTATTTCTTTATAATGTATATGAAATTTGTTATGGGAAACTATTTATGAATATCTAAATTCACCGACTTTAGTAAAAAATATTATATCTTCTTTTTAATAAGCTCACCTTATTCAGCCATTCACATATTACAATATATTAATATTTTGATTATGATGGATTAAGCATTTTGAAGATACCTCATATTCAGAAAGTTTCTCACCATAAGCTTTATGGTCTGATGTCATTTGAATTTTTGGTTATTACCAGGTTATGAAGAATAATATATAATAGTATTAAAACTTCTCAAAATTAGGTGAGTATTTAGAAATACATTAATATATCAAAATAACATTTGAAATATATAAATCGTAAGCAAAGTATTGAAGGCAAACCTTATAAGTATTTGGTCAATAATTACTACTTGGATAATATTTTATTTGAAACAAACATTATTATTCAATAATAGCCATTTAAATTCCTAAATCTTAATCAAATGAATCCTATAGAATTTATAAAACTGTTTATTGATACTTTATATTTCCTTGTGAAAACCGGTAATTTTGGGGAACTTTCAAGGAACGGTCTATGAATATTCTGTTGATAATTCAATAAGAAATTATTTAATTGTGGATGACAATCGGAAACCACTTTTGTTAATATTGAACTTTTTTGTGTTGGTGGAGTTAATCATAAAATCCAAGAAGTTACCTGGATAAAAAGCATAGATAGTTTTTATAAAGTGAATTTTCTTATCAAAGATATAAAAATCCTTGAAATTGCTGAGCAGGTCATCAAACTCTGTGCAAATTGAAATAAAGTTTATAGAATTAAACTTCTGTTGTATTTTGTTTTGTCACTTTTTGAAACAAAAATGCCAAAAAAGTATAATATCCAATCTACTCTCTGGTATTTCTATCTTCAATAAAATTTGATAGATACCCTTTTATATCCTCAAAATATTTAACAGGAAAATAATTTGTTTACACTAGAGCAGTATCTATAATTCCCGATGAGATTCATCAGAATATAAAACGTCTTCTCCTTATGTAGCTATCACCAAAACATATTGGAATTTATGGGAGTTAAAACTTTCTTGTATAAAATGTATTAATCTGTTAGAAAAAAAAAAGTATAAGGATTAAACATATAAATCATGTTTTGTTACAAAATCTGTATATATTGTCGCTCACAATAAAGAAAAAATGATAAAAACATACAATTAGCCAATAGTCTGGATATTTGAACTATATTACTAATTAAAAATAAAACAAATAGTTTGTTTTTAAGACACAAATATTTGAACAAATGCAAAATAAAAATGACCATTTCCTATTCTCAGAGTTGACATACTATCTCTGGACATTTTATTAGGAATAGTGTTCATGTTCTCAAAGATATTTATAAAAAAAATGATAAGGAAGAACAGACAAACAGAGAGAGGAATGTAAATCCTTGAAAATAAAAAACCGACAATTAAAGAGTATTAAGTACGGTTGTATTAATTTTACAAATTTACAAAGGGCGAAAGAATAATTTCAACTGGGAAATTCTGTAGCGTGTGTGAGGGTTGGCTGAAACTGCAGTAATAACCATCCGAATCATAACATAAAATATGATCTTTCTCTTTTCTGGTCAGTCTTCCGCGAAGAAGGCTTTGAGATTTTCTGGTTCCTTGATCCTACAAAAGAGTAGGGCTCTAGTTAGAGCACGGGTAACCTTCAAAGAGTTTTCCTCCTTTGGGAAAGTTATATTCGGGTCTTTTTATAACTTTTTCCGCGGTTTATGTGTCTGGTCTCTCTATGTTCATTCTATGTATGAATACTCGGAAGGGATACTCTCTCTCCTCAAAAACTTCATTATATGAATTCGATAAAATATATAGAATTATATTCATACCAATTTCAATACAAATCGCAAAATGAATGTTAACTTCTCTCTCTCTCTCTCTCTCTCTCTCTCTCTCTCTCTCTCTCTCTCTCTCTCTCTCTCTCTCTCTCTCTCTCTCTCTCTCTCTTATCTATACTGTATTTCCATTTGCTAGAAATAAATGATGGTTTATTTACTTCACACCTTATAAACTTACAAGGTTGATGCCTTTATGATTCCTGAGAAATAATGGTATTGACCTTTTGCTCGTCTAGTTTAAAATTATATATCTTTGCTTGAAAAAATGAAATAAATACATAGGCTGAATTTCAAATATTATATATCGTCTAATTACATGTATGAATTTCGTAATTTAAACTTTAGATAATGGAGGAATGGTAAAGCATTTTTTTTTTTCAGTTATCGTTCCATTGGATTTTTTTTGTGACCAAATGGTCAGCATCAACAGTGATTGGAGTTTAGCTTAATTGGCTATAATTCTTCTTCATTATTTTCTTAGCTTTTTATCTTTTTACTATGGAATGTTCAGATTATTTACTTTTATGATTTATCCCATTAAGTTACTCCTCCGTTTCATTCACTGGTCTCAAATAAATCAATTAAAATCCTGAAGCGCAAATGTCCATCAAAGTAAAGTTTATATATATATATATATATATATATATATATATATATATATATATATATATATATATATATATATAATATATATATATATATATATATATATATATATATATATATATATATATATATATATATATATATATATATATATATATATATATATATATCCGGATATCAGTATATTATTATTCTGCATTGAATTATCATGGGCACCGGCTATAAATCCTCAGTAATATCTCCCACACTCCTTTAGCTTTTATTTTGAATTATATTACGTATGAAAGCCATATTAAGGTATAAATTTCTTATAAATATGATAAGCCACAGCCAACAATGACCTGAAATTTTTACTAAATATATATATATATATATATATATATATATATATATATATATATATATATATATATATATATATATATATATATATATATATATATATATATAATCTACTGTTTATAAAGGCGAAAATTTAACAATAAAGATTCACATTTTAACTGTGTAAACCTTATAATCAATTGATGTATAGTTTTTTTTATTCATAAACGAAAACAAATCATAGCAAAAAAGGGAGATCACATTGACGTCAGTGAGAATTCAGAGTAATAGTGGAGGTACGTGTGGGATATGACTGGTACCCCAGCCATGGCAAGGATGCCAGTGGGATCAGCGGTAAAAATCTGTGCTCATATATCACCATAACACTCTGGAATCATTGCGCCCATTGAGTACTGTATATTACCATCTTGATGCCTAAGACGGATCATTCCAGTTTCTTCCATATCAGCACGATATGAAATGACAGATGTTCTTTGTGTCCATATATAACTATTACAATTTACTTTTGGCTACTATTGCAGTTCAAATCCAGAAAAAAAAAAAAAAAAAAAAAAAAAAAAAACATTTTACAAACATATTTCATTAAATAATAATAATTGTGAAGGAAAAAGGCTGGAAAACTTGTTCATTGTGAATAAAGTTGCTATGGCTAATTTCGTATTCTATTCCTAATCCAGGAAAACCTAAAATCCAATACCTCTGGTAACATTTCTCTGATTTTTTTTTTTATCATCATTTTGGTTGATTATATACTTTGGCTGATAAGCCAGAAACTGGCTGATAATAAAATATATTAACAGGTTTGGTATTTTTGCAAAGCGTCAGTTACTGTACAGTAGGTAACAGATAGTAATAGATACAAAAATAAACCGGTTTGATATTTGTATACCACCAAGAAACCTATAGTAATAAAGTACACAATATTATGATAGAGTTATTAAGCAGCTATAAAGTTGCATATGGAGAGTAAAATATATACGATAAAACTAATATGAATGAATTCAGTAGTAGATAGATATCAAAGTAGCCAAAAACACACATAATAGCTATATAAATAAGTGGATTAAAATAATGCAGATACAAAACGAAAAAAAAAAGGTAACTTTTATTCCGGGTACTTTTTTTTTCATGTAAATAGGACAAACTCCTGGCTATCAGGGCACACAGATAAAACTTCATATCTTGCCATATATTGGTTTTTCAGAAATTAGTTGTATTCGAAAATAAAAGGTCCTTTGCCTCGTACTCTTACTAAGGATGCTGAGAGAGAGAGAGAGAGAGAGAGAGAGAGAGAGAGAGAGAGAGAGAGAGAGAGAGAGAGAGAGAGAGAGATAATGCCTTAGTTTCCTTTCTTCTTTTAAATTCTTTGATATCTTGAAGTTATTCATCACTAAACACATATCCGGGTTCACTTCTAAATCCAACAACAGGACTCGGTAATCGGATATAGTCCATTCAGACGCAGTTCCATATCGAAAGAGAGAAAAAACTCCTCTATGATTTTAGCTTCACAAGAAAAGTCTTCCTTTTAGACATATTATATTTTAAATTTGAAGGGAAACAAATTACACCTCATTAAAACTTTGAATATTTATTCTAATTTAATTTATATTCGTTCAATATAAATCTTCCGTATTTGCATTCTAGCGAGAATAGAAAGCCAGGGACTGTGAACATATGCATTTAGTCTCTTTATATCTTTAGAATTTTCTTCAGATATTTTCTTGAATATATTTTTCTAAATGATAGGGTGCATATATCCTATCAGCTTATATATATATATATATATATATATATATATATATATATATATATATATATATATATATATATATATATATATATATATATGTATATATATATATATATATATATATATATATATATATATATATATATATATATATATATATATATATATATATATATATATATATATATATATATATATATATATATATATATAAGTATTGATAAAAACATACAACACTATAGCAAATAGAATAACAGCAACAAGAACAACAACTACTACTACTATTACTATTATCTTGAACGAAAGTAAGAAGAGGTAATCAAATTCTATATATATATATATATATATATATATATATATATATATATATATATATATATATAAATATATATATTATATATATATATATATATATATATATATATATATATATATATATATATATATATATATATACAGAGACACACACACACACACACACACATATATATATATATATATATATATATATATATATATATATATATATATATATATATATATATATATATGTATATATATAAATGTATATATGTATATATATATACATTTATCTATATGTATATATATATATATATATATATATATATATATATATATATATATATATATATATGTATATATACATATAAATAGATATATATATATATATATATATATATATATATATATATATATATATATATATATATATATATACATATAAATATATATATATATATATATATATATATATATATATATATATAAAATAAATATATATATATATATATATATATATATATATATATATATATATATATATACATTTATCTATATGTATATATATATATATATATATATATATATATATATATATATATATATATATATATATATATATATATATATAAAACGCAACTACACCAAAGGTTAGATTAACTCCAGAAATATTTTATCGTTTAAGTTGCTCGGTTGGAACACTTAATACCACATAATCATAACATATTTATAATTTATCCATAACTAAGAATTCCTCCCTAACCACAATAGTATATATAACATAGATTCAATTGTTCTAAATGTTAAGATAGACTTTATCAGTTTTTGACACTTAGTAAATTATATATCATATATTCGTCGATACCGACAGATGCCAGGATGTTACTTTTCATCCAAAGTGTTTGTATTTTATCTTTACATTGATTCATAGAGTTTGGCTTTTTATAATCCCTTTTTTAGTTTCTGGTGGTAATTAGCTACTTTTTTATAGAAATTTTATAGGTGGGTCTGTCCATCTATATTCTTCTATATGCAACCTAATACCGATGTTGAGATGAGGTTAAGGTCATGATATATCCTATAGGTTAAAAGTCAAATGGAAATTTATCAACTGTTATCCTACTTATTTAAGAATAAATAATATTCGGTCTGTTATAAAACTTTAGTCTTTATTAAGGTTTTGTCAAAATGCAATGTAAATTATATTATCTCATGAAACAAATGAATATGGCATGTATGATTAAATGACATCAAAAATGTACTTTGATAAACTAGATTGTCAGAATCTAGAGAAGTGATATAAACTTGAAAACAAATGGTTGCAAAGAAAATCTTTTGATACAAAAGTGTGACATTAGCATTCTTTATTCCACATCTCTATAGTAATCTCAAAGTCTCCAAAAAAATTCCCAAAATTCTAATAAATAAAAAATAATAATAAATAAATAAAGCAGAGCGAAAAAAGAGCATTTAATTTCCTTGCCTAAAGCTTTTTTTTATCCTTGGAAAGGAAGACATAAAAAAAAATAATTTGTATATCACATATGATGGCTTATTTTATCTTTGATGGAAATCATTGTATTCTAAAGTTCTCCGTGATGACTTCGGACTAAATCAATACCTCTCTCTCTCTCTCTCTCTCTCTCTCTCTCTCTCTCTCTCTCTCTCTCTCTCTCTCTCTCTCTCTCTCTCTCTCTGAAAAAGAAACGAAAATGGTGAAGTGTCATATAATCTATAAAAGATTTTAATATTCTATACATGCTATAAATTATGTATATACACCAACACATATACAGTATAGAAGTTCAGACATACACACACTCACACACACACACACACACACACACACACACACACACACACACACACATATATATATATATATATATATATATATATATATATATATATATATATATATATATATATATATATATATATATATATACATATATATATATATATATATATATATATATATATATATATATATATATATATATATATATATATATATATATATATATATATATATATATATATATATATTAATCAGTCACAACTACTCCAAAGGTTAGATTAACTCCAGAAATATTTCATCGTTTCAGTTGCTCGGTTGGAGCTCTTAAAATCACAAAGTCATAAAATATTTACAATTTATCCACAAGTAAGAATTCCTCCCTAATCACAATAGTATTTATAATATGGATTCAATTTTTCTAAATGTTACGATAGAATTTATCAGTATATATATATATATATATATATATATATATATATATATATATATATATATATATATATATATATATGTGTGTGTGTGTGTGTGTGTGTGTGTGTGTTTATATATATATATATATATATATATATATATATATATATATATATATATATATATATGTGTGTGTGTGTGTGTGTGTGTGTGTTTATATATATATATATATATATATATATATATATATATATATATATATATATATATATATATATATATATATGTATAAATGTTTATATATATATATATATATATATATATATATATATATATATATATATATATATATATATATATATATATATATATATATGCGTAAAAATCACAGGAAAACGTGATGCTCAGATGCAGAAGAACCACAGGGAAAATGAAAATACGAAATATACGCTTAAGTCCTGACTAGTTTCGTGATACTTCTTCAGAGGACTGATTTATTGAGAGAGGTTTCATTTACCCGCCACTAGAAATGACCCGTTTTGGTAGTTGTCTAATGAGCTTGGTGACTCCTCCCACTTAACACCTGACTCAAGCTCAGGTAGCTGGTAAGGGAGTGTCATTGTTCTCTAAATCTCTATATGTATGTTCGTACGTTTGCTTTCCCTATAAAATGTAAAGAAACCTCTCTCAATAAATCATTCCTCTGAAAAAGTATCACGAAACTAGTCAGGACTTAAGCGTATATTTCGTATCTTCATTTTCCCTGTGGTTCTTCTGCATCTGAGCATCACGTTTTCCTGTGATTTTTACGCATATATAAATATATATATATATATATATATATATATATATATATATATATATATATATATATATATATATATATATATATATATATATATATATATATATATATATATATATATATATATATGTGTGTGTGTGTGTGTGTGTGTGGTTCTTATATATATATATATATATATATATATATATATATATATATATATATATATATATATATATATATATATATGATATACTGAGAATGTTTAGTATATCAATTTCCATTGAACTATTCTGGAAATGTAGAGTATTTTGCATTCCTCCCCATAAATAGCAAGATTTAAAAGATGTGCAAGTTGGCCGTTTATTCGTAAAGTTATATTATAAGTAAGTCAGATCTCACGTTCCTCGGGTGTTTGGCTACAGACCCTCTCAGAAAAGACCTACTTGTGACTCAATTATTTTCAGATGCACATAAACTATCATGGTGATTAATTATCTATGACGATTTATATATCATATATAACCTAAATTTTCTGCGCAGAGTTTAGATTAGATCCCTCACAAAGAAGGGAGCAGCATGATGTATTCCTCCCTAAAAGTATTATGCATGAAATATGGTGTGAACTTCAGAACTGGAAATTTATTTCAGATTCTGCGTATCTATTTTGTAAACATGTGGTGGTTCATGTAGATTTTCTTATCTAATACATTTAGAGAGGAATACGAGACTCAGGGGCCACCTTTATGGAGATCTAGCATGAACATTGGCCAGGATATTTGGATTAGTTTCAGCACTATTGAGAAACAAGTGTAAGTTCACACCATATTTCATGCATAATACTTTTAGGGAGGAATACATCATGCTGCTCTCTTCTTTATGGAGGATCTAATCTAAACTATGCGCAGAAAATTTTGGTTAGATATGGTATATAAATCGTCATACATAATCAATCACCATGATAGTTTATGTGCATCTGAAAATAACTGAGTCACAAGTAGGTCTTTTCTGAGAGGGTCTGTAGCCAAACACCCGAGGGACGTGAAAGCTGACCTACCTATAATATAACTTTACGAATAAACGATCAACTTGCATATCTTTTAAATCTTGCTATTTATGGGGAGGAATACAAAATACTCTATATTTCCAAAATAGTTCAATATAAATTGATATACTATACATGATTAGTTAGTATTAGAAACAATCCGACGAGCTTCTGGTAGTCCTTATCTGTAATTGTATGAATTTTATTTAATGTCTAATCATAATAAAAGATGGTATCACCTCTAGTTCTGTAGATAAACGAGCAATACAAACTACCCTAATATTCAAAAATCTCTTATTTGGTCCAGCATCTTCTGTCCAAATATTTCCTTGTCCACTATCCTTTTGACAATTTCTTCTGCCTTTCTCATCGAATATATTATTTTTTTTATATTAAATAAAAGTTGATCTAAAAAAAATTTTTTTTGCCGTATATGTGTTTAACGTATTTATCAATTTGGCATTCAACAACAACGAGTTCCCTAAAACCTTTTCCCTTGTAAATGTGCTACTATTTAATTTTTTACTTATTTATTTTTTTTTTTATTAGCGTTATCGAGATCTACCAACTCACTTTCCTCTTCTGGCTAATCGACTTGTTTTATTTGATATATATCATATACAGTATTTTAGTATTTGACCACTTCGGGAAAATCTAAGCTTTCTCTTTATCTCATTATTCATTATAACAGCATGTTATTTTCCATAAATATTTCATTAGGAACTACTTTAGAATTTACTACATTGTTCGTTTCATATTTCCTAATTATATGTTAAGAGTTTAGCGGTATACTTCTGCAGTCAAAACTACCTATCGGCAATTTGGACTTCATATAGTTCAATTCTAAATATTTTACTGTTTTTAGTCAAAACAGACCTGCTCTATTCCATGCTCCAATTCAGCAGCAATATCTAAAACAAGAAATTCCTCAAGGGTTATGTGGTTGACAATAAGAAGAACAATGAAATACTAAATATGGTCCATTCATGCTTCCCGGCTTTTATAACTAATGATTTTTTTTCTTTTATCTGGCCCTGATCTTTATAAAATGGAAGAACCTAATAGTTGTTTTAAGCACCTAATTGAACTGTTTCTTCGTATATTGCTAAGTGGAGATTCTAATGTTCTTCCTATATTTTAAAACCTTTGCACTTATCCTTTGATTGTGTTCATGAAACTTCGATGAATCTCAAAGATAATGCTATTCTTTACCGTCGTAATCGTGAGATATTTTTATTCTCGCCTAAGCAGATGGGAGTAGCTGCGTACTTACTTACTATTTACATCGACGTTTTTTTTCAACAAATAATGCCAAGAGCAGGAGTTAATTGGAATCATGGGGTCTAAATGAATGCATAAGCAAGGGTTCTTCATGCAAGTCTTTTTTGGTTCAGGGTTTAAAAGCAGATCATGGATAGTAAAGGCAAGGCACAGTGACATGGCCCTTAGAAGGAAGGCAATGTCCTAGAGACCGACCATATATACATATGATCAGCACCTTAAACTCATCTCTATCCAAGTTAGGAACAGGAGGGTCCTGGCAATTTCTGATGATGACTAAGCAGGAACACCTAGAGGATCCCACAGACCCACATCCTTAAGGTAAAAGGATGGTGAAGTTGCATCGCCCAAAGCCTAAGGGAACTAATGAGATTGAGCGAGAATCGAACCCTGGTCTGGAGATCACTAGGCAGGGACGTTACCAATTGGCCACCACAATCCTTTTATTTTATATTTCATATAGGTTTGATATGTGGTTTAGCCTATTATTATTATTATTATTATTATTATTATTATTATTATTATTATTATTATTATTATTATTATTATTATTATTATTATTATTATGTACCTTAACTAAATACGTTTTCCAACAGTTGCTACATTGCTGTTATGTTTCTTCAATGATGTCTCTTTAAACTATAGCGTGTTCTTACTACCGTACACAGAGTAACACTTTTATGAACCATCACAGCAGTAGAATGCCAACAGTGCAGTGTTTATATGATATTACCTTTGGCAGTTTGCTTCCCAAGTTTCGGATTCAGGCAACCCTATGAAATTGCTGGAGAACAATCAATGCAGTTGGCATGCTTTTAGTCGTTTTATGGTATCTGAATTTTTTTCGTCAATATCATATTCACAGAAACTACATTTTATTGGAGAGAAATGGTTTTATGTGCAGCGAGCTCACTTGTTGTATGTAAAACTAATTAACTTTGAAATTGGTTTTTGGGATTGTTCATGTGTGGTTTGGATTATTGGATATTTTCCTCTCTGGTAAAGTTGAGATTTTAATTTTGCCAAAATCGCTGAGGATGAAACATTCCAATAAGGTATGAATTAGTCTTTGGTATTGCACGTAATCATGAGGATTTAGTACAAAAAATTTTCCTTAATGTTTTTTCAATTGTTTTCATCTAGTTTTTTTCTTTTCTTATTGCATAATAGGGACAAATGTATAATAATAATAATAATAATAATAATAATAATAATAATAATAATAATAATAATAATCTGAAATATATATCTGAAAACCAGTGAAGACGAGTGGCTCAAGAGTGCATGGGAAGAAGGACTGATAAAAGTAAACGAAGACACAAAAATATACAGAGCCAGGATAATGACAAACAGAACAGAGGACTGGCACAACAAACCAATGCACGGACAATACATGAGACAGACTAAAAAACTAACCAGTGAAGACACATGGCAATGGCTACTGAGGAGAGAGCTCAAGAAGAAAACTGAAGGAATGATAACGGTGGCACAAGATCAATCCCTAAGAACCAGATATGTTCAAAGAACGATAGACGGAAATAACATCTCCCCCACATGTAGAAAGTGCAACACAAAAAATGAAACCATAAACCACATAGCAAGCGAATGTCTAGCACTTGCACAGAACCAGTGCAAGAAGAGTCATGATTCAGTGGAAAAAGCCCTCCACTGGAGCCTGTGCAAGGATGATCAGTTACCTTGCAGTAATAAGTGGTGCGAACACCAACCTGAGGGTGGGATAGAATATCAACACTTGGGATCGGATGCTGGCCCCTTCTAACGAAAGGCCAGGTCGAAACCAACCATGCCACGAGAGGTTTCGACTTTGCCTTTCATTAGAAGGGGCCAGCGTTCGATCCCAAGTATGAGGTAGAAATTTATTTCTATTTGAACATGATGTTGTGTTGATATTTATCCACATTGACTCATTAGGGGTAATTTGAATGAATTAATACCAATTGTGTCACGTGGTGGGCCGGTAAGTCGGGGAAAACTTGCTGGTAAGAGACTGATGTCTTGCCATGTAAATCCAGAACTGCTGGGTAGCAGTTAGGTTCTGACTTCTTTTATGGCCTCTC